>NC_092808.1:39283911-39588078 GCF_040954645.1 Diabrotica undecimpunctata | reverse complement strand
AATTTGAGATAATATATAATGTAACATAATTTATAACATTTAACGGGTTCTCACCCATATATTTTAGTGGCTCATAGCATGTATACTTCGTTACACTGATGATGGAATTTACATTCCGAAAACGTTCTGTAATGTATTTGTGATATAGCCCGTTTGGGTATTTTATTATATACCTTTTATAAAGGATTTGAAATAAAAAATTTTATATTTTAAATGTTAAAGTACATTATACAACCTTTTAAACTAAATTTACATGTCGAATATAGCTGCAATCCACATTGCATCCACAAACTATTGTATTTGATGTTATTTGTTATTAAAAAAATCACACTGCCGTTAACCTCACTCAAGTTAGATATAAATAAACAATTATCAAATTGTATTTTACCATGTTTTAGATGATTGTAGCTCTCATCTGATGATACCAATGAAGATTGGCAAAATATAATGAACTGTTGAATGGAGTACACTTGGCTTTCAATCAGCTGCATACCCAATTAACCTCAACCCTCTTCTTTTTTAGATTATATATATATATATATATATATATATATATATATATATATATATATATATATATAAGTAAGCATTAAATATTGGGTTTGCATCAATAAAAAATGAAACGTGTACTCTTGTAAATTTTTATTTCAAGCTTTCGGACATTGGTTATGTCCTTCATCAGGGAGCTACAAATGTGATGAATGGTTTGTTAAAGTTGGTATAATTAATTAAAAAATTCACTATTTACAAACTTAATGAGGTTGTATCATCAATGATGTTATGTAATGTTGATAAAATTTATCATAGTATCTTTATTCAAATTCACGTTTAAAATTCAAAAATTACTTTACTTCCACAACACTTAATTATTCTAAACACATTCATGCCATTATTATTCTTAATTTTATTCTATCGCCATTAGTTTTTGTCAAAACAATCCAGTGGTTTTTATTATTGGTTTTTCAAAAATCTTCGTGTTTTAAATTTAAAAATATTAGTATTGACAAGTGAAAATCCCACACCTCCAATATCAAGCAACTGGCAGTACAGCAAATTATAGGCCTATCATTAGGTGTATCGTGGCAATATAAATTATTTTACGTATAATAGACCAGCCTTTCTGTGTCTGATTGAACTAAAGAAAGCGTTTGACAGAGTAAGATTCAAAGATGTAATCCATCTTCTGTATAATAGAGAAGTTTATGTAAATATTAAAACTATTAAAAACATCTACCAAAACAACAAAATGGAACTCAAAATAGATTCAATTTTATTTTAGGTTAGTTGTTAATGGATATATCAGTCAAGTTAGTTATCTGTGATGTTGTATTGTTCTTGGTATCTGATTTAAGTAAGAAGTGGTATATATCGCTTAGATTCTTAATGTCACTCTTAACATTGATGGAGAAAGGAAAATATAAGACATTTCAATGAACTCTCTTTTAGATTTATTGTTCTCACGGTGGAGAATTGTAGTTTTAGTATAGTCCATGAGATGACCAGTGGAATGGACATGTTTGGCTAATGCACAGCGGTCAGGGTGAAGTCGAGAATCACTTTTGTGTAGTGTAATACGTGATTTTAATAATTGAGATGTTTGGCCGATGTAGGAATTGCTGCAAGAGAGGCATGGAATGTTGTAGACAATGTTACTAAGCCTATCTATAGGAGTCTTATCTTTTATCTTAGAATAAAGATTATTAATTGTTATTGCTGATCTACAAGCCATATTAAGTTTAATGTTGTTATTATTATTACCAAAGCTATTTTCAACAATTTTTAGAATCCTTGTTAACCCCGGAGTGATATCTCTGAAATATGGTAATGAAAAATATTTGTTGATAGGATTATCCGAGAATGGGTTCCCACTTAAGACATCAGGATCAGCATTGTTAGTCGCGAAGAAATATGAAGTATCCTCGTTATGGATAGTATTAAACAAAATCTTATTCACTAATGGTGTTGGATAAGCGTTTGAAATAAAAAGTTTCTGTAGGATTTGTAGGTTTTTTGTATAAAATGAAAAATCTGATAGTTTTATTACTCTATTTTTCAACTGTTTGATTAAGTTGACTTTGGTAGAATTATTATGGTAAGAGTAGTAGTTAAGGTATCTACCAGAATAGGTCGGTTTTTGATACCAATCACTTTTAATGTTGTTGTTTTCCCTGATCATCCTTATGTCGAGAAAGGGGACGGACCAATTACCATCTTCCCTCTCTATAGTGAACTGGATGTAGGGGTCATAACCATTGAAAGTATCTAATAGTTCATCTACCTTGTCATTGGGTATAGCCAAAATGATATCATCATCATCAACATATTTTTTAATAAATGGAGTTTGAAAGAATAGTAAAGGAATGACTGAGTCTAATACACAATCCATAACGTGAGTTGCAATGATAGGAGAAATCTTTGGTCCCATAGGGGTACCGAAAGTTTGTTGATAGAATTTACCATTAAATGAGAAGTAAGTGTTGTTAAAGAGAAATTCGACGATGCTGATGAATCTGTCATAAGACATGGAACAACAACCTCTAATACGGTCCCAGTTGATCTCTATTGATGTCAAACATATTCCTAGATGAACGTTGCTGAATAAGGATACAACGTCAAGGCTAACGAGGACATAATTTGATGGTAGTATGTAACCATTATTTTTATTTACCATCTCAAAAGAATCTGTAATGTAATATTGAATTTCATAATTATATGCATTAGTAAGTATGTCTGTAACAAAAGCTGAGATATTTTCAGTGGGAGTTCCAATGGAAGCTCCTATGGGACGAACCGTTAGTGTTGGTTTGTGGATTTTTGGCAAAGCATAAAACTTTGCAATGTTCCCATTATATGTTGTTAGTTTTTTCTTTGTGTTACGGTCAATCTCATTGGAAGATGCTAAGGATGCGATTAATGTATTGCATTTTCTTTGTAGAGAAGAAGTGGGATTGGATGTAAGTAAAAAGTAAGATCTATCATTCTCAATGGGAGAAGAACGCAGTTGTAAGTAGTGAGTTCTTTCTAAGATGACTGTAACATTACCTTTGTCTGCTTTTGTCACTAAGAGCTCAGGATTATATTTAAGAAATTATATATATATATATATATACAGGGTGGTCCTTAAGTAATTGTACAAACGAAAACCGTAAATTCTACACTTTAAAATATTACGATTTAAGCCAAATTGCTTTAATCAAATGTTGATATTAAGAGAGATACAGGGTGTTAAAGAGCAAATTTAAAATTCTATTTTTCGCTATAACTTTTATGTTTGTAAAGATTTATGCACAAAAATTTACAACTGGGTACTTTTAAATATAAGAAATTATAATTTGATGCACACTTTGATGTAGCTGATAGAGGGCGCCACATATGCCACATATGTGGCATTAATTTGCACTTAACTTTTTTGCTCTTCAAGTTACCTGTATTTGTGACAAAAAATATTAAAGATATATTATTTTAACAAAAAAAAGGTATACTTCTTAATAACTTCAAAACCTAACAGTTTTCGTGATAATCGCATTTTACAAATCAGCTGCATAATTCTGGTTTAAGGCAATTACTCCAGGCAACGAAGGAAAAATAGACAAAAACATTAATAAATCTAAATTTTGGTATAAAATATCTTTAACTAAAGTTAGTAGTTAACGAAATATTAAATAAAATAAATAGATCAGCAGGATAATTAATAATAGAATTTGACAAAAACAGAATAATAGGATTGCACATCAAACATTTTACGTTTTATGTTAAATTAAAGTTGTAATCAAAACATTTTGTTTACAAAGCAAATTAGGAAATAGTTAAACTAAATAACATAACTTTTTGTCAAAGTAAGTGTTCGATATGTCCACCATTTTCTTTAAGTCATTTGTCGATATATTACATAAAAGATTGTCTCATATTAAATAGCATCATTGTTTCTAAAGAAACTGCTGCAGAATTCATTTCTTCTCATAGTTGGTGGCGAATGTTTATGGGATTCTTATAGACACGTTATTTTAATACGCCCCATACACCAAAATCAAGCGGATTAAATTCTGGGCTACGTGGTGGCTATATTGTATAATGGATGAATATATTCTTTTGGATACATATCCAAACCTTATGGTATATTATGGAACTACATCTTAGTTGTCGCAGAGGTTAAATAATGTATTAAATTATGGTGTATTTGATTCATTGGTTACTTATATAAACACAGAATGACCTATCGATGACATTACTTATTTATATGATTACGTTACAGCTTACGAGTAACTATAATTACATCTAGAACAAATGGTCTATTATGATTAACTAACGAACTAATATTATGCTAAACTAAATTACCTGTGTGTTTACTATATTTATAACAATATCGATTATTAGGCCAACGATGATGTTTTTGTAAAAATGCTGAGTCTTTAAAGTTAGATTGGTAGCAAAAGTATTATGAAACAAGACATATACGTGTTATTCAATACCTGAGCTTTAGTTTTTAATTGTCCTAATAAAAATGGGTAAACAATTTACGTAGTAAATAATAAGTATTCTTTTGGGATTTTTTATAAATTAAATAATTATATCAATATCTCACCACATTGCCAAGAAATATTACTGCCACGATCAATCCAACGTTCAGAACAGTTATATTTAAGTATGTTATCACTGCCTTCTCTTTAGAATGTGCTGGTGTACCATTTTGCATAAACCACATATTTTGGGTTTTCAGCATTTTACAATAGGGAAAAAGTAATACAATGCCACTAGGTATAGAAACTTAAGAAGCGATAGAAAAGGGAAATTGTAAACATGATGACGGCCAACGTCTGAATACGGACACGGCATCTAAAGAAGAAGATGAAGAATATTTTCTTTAATACGACATTTAGCAGCCATAACAAAAATTTTGTAATATTACATTATCATCTTTGAGTTGTTGTAATAAGAATAAACTGTGAATTATGCTTATCTACAGGTATTCAGTGCTTTACCGCACAAATATTACAACTAAGAATTATTATGCAGCTGACTTATAAAATGCGAATATCTCGAAAACGGTTAAATTTTGAGGTTACTAATAAGTATACCTTTTCCTTGTAAAAATAATGTATCTTTAATATTTTTTAACACAAATAGAGCTAACTTAAAGAGCAAAAAAGTTAAGCGCAAATCTATGCCACACATGTGGCATATGTGGCGCCCTCTATCAGTTACATTAAAGTTTGTATAAAATTATAATTTATCCTGCCTTAAAGCACCCAATTATAAATTGGGTGCTTTAAGGCAGGAAATTTTTGTCCAAAAATATTTACAAACGTAAAAGTTATAGCGAAAAATAGAATTTTAAATTTCCACTTTAACACCCTGTATCTTTCTTAATATCAATATTTTATTAAAGCAAGTTGGCTTAAATCATAATATTTTAAAGTGTAGAATTTACGGTTTTCGTTTGTACAATTACTTAAGGACCACCCTGTATATATATATATATATATATATATATATATATATATATATATATATATAGTTTGAGTTTAGTTCTTGAACCTTAATATATATTTTTTTAGTGGATTTTCTTGGGCTTAGGTTCATAAAAAAATTTGATTTGGTACTAAGGCATTTTCATATATTTTTTCGACGTTTCGGCAGGAAATCCATGCCTTTTTCAAGAAGTAATATTGACTAGAAAAACATTTTATGACAGACATAATACGATTTAAAAGTTAAACTTTTGACTTACCAAGCATGTAAAAATTTGTTACTAACAAGTAGACGTCACAATTAAAATAATATTAAAAACATAGGACATACCCACTAAGTCACTACATGTAAAATATATTTTAGATCTAATGTGTTGTTTATTGAAGTTAGTTTATCGTTTAAACAACCAGTTATTTTAACATCATAGGCGTTCTGAGATTGTCTTATTATGTGTTTTTAAATTAAGTTAAAATATATTTTGTTCAAATTTTTGACATCTTTTTTATCATTTATTGCATTATTATTTTTTTTTTATTTGTATAGACTCTAGAAGCTCTCTCTTTTTCCTGTTGGGTTCACTTTTTAGGATCTTGGTTTTCTCAAAATCAAATTTATGTTTTTTTTTGTTTTCATGTTTTGTGAGGGCGGTTGAGTTTTTTTTGTCATATTTGTGGGAACGTATTCTTGAGTTAAGTAGCTGACTGGTTTGTCCAATATAAACTCCATCACAATTCGAGCAGGGAATTTCATATACAACATGCGATCTTTTTAACAAACTTTAAAAACAAAAACAAATACCCTTTTGAAAACAAAACAATACAAAAGAAAATTAAAAAGACAAAAGCTTTTTTAAACGAGAACCCCAATTTAGTTGTTCTGAAACCTGACAAAACTAACAAGACTGTTATTATGGAGTCCGAAGACTATGACAGTAAAATGGATTCTCTATTGAATGACAACACAACATACCGTGAAATGAAAAATGATCCTACAAATATTTTCCAAAAAAGAAATAACGAATTAGTCGACAGATGGGAAAAAATGTGCTACATCTCACCTAACACTGCTAATTCGCTCAAGATACATAATGCTGTAATTCCAAAAATATACGGTCTACCCAAAACACATAAAGAGGGTGTGCCGCTGCGACCTATTGTTTCATGCATTCAGTCTCCTTTTGAAAACCTTTCAAAATATTTGAAGAACATTATTTCCAATGTAATAAATAAAAATCCACATTATTTAAAAGACGCTGATCACCTGAAATTAAAACTCAAAAATATACATTTACCTCCAAATTATAAATTAGTTTCTCTCGATGTGGTATCTTTATACACCAATATTCCAATAGCTTTAGCGAAAGACATTATTAAAAAAAAGTGGAATGAAATCAAAGCGTTCACAGACATCCCTCTAGAAGAATTTCTGCTAGCAGTCGAAACAACATTAAAGTCAACCTATTTCCTATATAAAAACAAAATCTTCCAACAAACAGATGGATGTGCTATGGGTGCTAGCATATCCAGTGCCATCGCTCAATTAGTTTTAGAGCATCTAGAGGAAATTGTTTTAAATAAAATAGATTTTGATATACCTTTTTTCTATCGCTATATAGATGACTGCTTGAGCGCAGCACCAGAGGATAAAATGGATATTTTACTAAATGAATTCAATAACTTTCACCAAAAACTAAAATTTACATTAGAAATTGAAAAAAATCATCAAATTAATTTTCTGGACCTGACCTTACATAGAGAAAACAGCACTATAACTACTTCATGGTACACCAAAAAAACCTGGTCATCGAGATATCTGAATTTCAACTCTCATCATCCCCTGTCTCAAAAGAAATCAGTAGTTATCGGACTCGCCGACAGAGCTATTAGATTATCCGATCCTATTAATAGACCTCAGGCCATTAAAAAAGCAAAAACAGCACTAACACTTAATTCATACCCACACCACCTTATCGACAACACTTTCAAATCGCGACTGCATAAATTTTACAATAACAATAATAACAATGAAACCAACACGGTAAAGAAAAACTATATGTCTCTTCCCTATATAAAAGGATTATCAGAACAAATTGCAAATCTTCTGTCCAAACATAATATTATGGTTGCTCATAAAGGGCACAATCTTTTGAAAAAGAATTTTACAAGATTAAAAACAAAAACCCCTCTATTAAAAAGATCGCATGTTGTATATGAAATTCCCTGCTCGAATTGTGATGGAGTTTATATTGGACAAACCAGTCAGCTACTTAACTCAAGAATACGTTCCCACAAATATGACAAAAAAAACTCAACCGCCCTCACAAAACATGAAAACGAAAAAAAACATAAATTTGATTTTGAGAAAACCAAGATCCTAAAAAGTGAACCCAACAGGAAAAAGAGAGAGCTTCTAGAGTCTATACAAATAAAAAAAAATAATAATGCAATAAATGATAAAAAAGATGTCAAAAATTTGAACAAAATATATTTTAACTTAATTTAAAAACACATAATAAGACAATCTCAGAACGCCTATGATGTTAAAATAACTGGTTGTTTAAACGATAAACTAACTTCAATAAACAACACATTAGATCTAAAATATATTTTACATGTAGTGACTTAGTGGGTATGTCCTATGTTTTTAATATTATTTTAATTGTGACGTCTACTTGTTAGTAACAAATTTTTACATGCTTGGTAAGTCAAAAGTTTAACTTTTAAATCGTATTATGTCTGTCATAAAATGTTTTTTTAGTCAATATTACTTCTTGAAAAAGGCATGGATTTCCTGCCGAAACGTCGAAAAAATATATGAAAATGCCTTAGTACCAAATCAAATTTTTTTATGAACCTAAGCCCAAGAAAATCCACTAAAAAAAAAAATATATATATATATATATATATATATATATATATATATAAGAAATACTGGATATTATTGACTGTCGATATAAACAAACAACACAGTTTATTAGGGCTGCAGTCAGTAGGTTTGGCCGGGATGTTATAGAAACACTCATTTGACTTTTGGTCGAGCTTTCGGAATTCTTTTATTCCTTCTTCAAGACACTGTAAATATTTACACTTTCTTCTAATTACAGCGTCTTGAAGAAGGAATAAAAGAATTCCGAAAGCTCGACCAAAAGTCAAAAGAGTGTTTCTATAACATCCCGGCCAAACCTACTGACTGCAGCCCCAATAAACTGTGTTGTTTGTATATATATATATATATATATATATATATATATATATATATATATATATATATATATATATAATATAAAAATATAAATGTAAAAACAAAAGCATCCGAATATTTATCAAGATGCAAATAATAAGAAAGCTAGGGCACATTAATTTATAATTGACAAGAAATAGTGTCCAAGATATGTATACGTCGACCTACATAGACACATTTTTTTACATAGAAGGTATTTTAAGTATTTTAATAAATAAATATAAAATGTGCATTTGTCTAATAAATTTTTTCACACATCATAAAAGTTTGATCTGATTTATTACGAAAATGATTAAAGCCATAAAATCATGTCAAGAAGGTATATAAAACAAAACAAACTCATCGCTAACATCAATTGTCAACGGAGTAAAAGTCCCAAATGGTAAAACACAACATATTTTTTGCCGGCAAGGGTGCAATGTGTATGAAATTAAATTCGGCAGATGCTCGCCATAAAAACGGTGCCCTAAAACCGTCTAACCCGAAAATAAATTCCCACCAAAATGGCAATATTCCCGACATCTTGTACTTGTATAATTTTTGAGTTCGTCCTGATGCAAATGTCGCTACAAACAAAATTAGCCCCGTACACAAAGTCGCCGACTGAGAAAATTTGAATAGCAAAGCGCGACATAACCGAATTAGAATAAAATTAATAAAGAAAAGGGAGAATGAACGACATCGTCACACCTTCTTGAATTATTTAGTTAAACCCAGAGTTAATCGCAGACCTTAAGGAGCTTTTAAACTCAGGTGTCTCTGATTGGATCTTTAAGCTGGATATCTCGATAGCGAGTACTTTCAGAGAGAGCCATTAGATACAAAATTTGCATATTTACATTATAATATACCACAAGCGTAGATATTGGTTTATATTATCTCCTTTTGTGCAAAATAAAGGACAAATTCTGCTTCCCTCTTAAATAACTACTCAAATATTTTGACAAGCTTTACCGATTTATATTATATAAATTTTAATGTTCTTAATATAATAATAAATATTATTAGGTGTGTATATTTTTAGTTATATATTAAACAAAAAGTTTAAATTATCAAGGCTGTTCGAACTTTGTTACAGCTGGTTTAGACAGTTCGTTTGTGATGCAACAAAACCCTTAAATTTTTCATCCAGGACATTCTTCTGCAACCCGGATTCTTTCATTCTTTAATCTTTCCTAGCATTATATTTTGCAACCCGGATTCTTTCATTCTTTAATCTTTCCTAGCATTATATTTTGTAAGAATGTGTATTTTTGTCCCTACATTAGATAACCTAAGTATTTCAGGTTTCTCTTTTTATGGTAAGTACTACTTCGAGTCTTTTGTCCATTCGATGTAATACTTTTTCATTTATGACTCGGTCAACCCAACTTAGTCTTAATATTCTTTGTTGGCATCTTATTCCGAAACTCTCAATCTTTTGTTCTGTTTAGGAGGTTATGAGTACACGCCGTTAAACAAGGTACTAAATACATTTGATCTTGATGTTCTTATTCGTAGAGAGAAACTAAAATTATATAAAACAGTTTGTTTATTTTTATGAAAATGTAGCAATTTGCGTGCGACTTTTGTATCCATACAACAGACTTCTGTATCTGTTGAATAGGGAAGGCGAGTTAAGTTCCACAACACTTAGGCCACAATTGACCCATTATGCTTCCTTCCAGAAAGCAGTCATCCTTAGCTCATTGTTCATCCTGCCATTTCTAGGAAGGTGGACAAGTCTTTAGGGAACATCTCCCTTATGTGGGCAGGTGTGTGCCAGTACTTGATGAAAGTGTACTCTCCTATTAACGATAAGTCCGGGCGCTCACATAGGACATGCTCTACAATTTCGTGCATAGAGGTGTGTCTACTAGCCTTAGTGTGTAGAAGTGTTTGCTTAGTTGACAATGACCAGTTAAAAAACTGTCAAGTGTAGGTTTTTCCTGGTCACTCGCAAGGACTTCTTTGATACTGACTGTTCAGTGTGACTTAGTGTTACCCTGGTAAGCCTTGGTATATCCTTGCCCTTCTTTCCATCTTATCACGATTTGCGTATACGAGTGACATTTGACAATTTCCGCGATTGTTGTAGTTGACCAACCAAAAAGATCCACAGACCCTGCGGATCTTTTTGGTTGGATGTATGAGTCTGAGGCCTGCCGCTGTCCTAGCCAATTGGTCATCAATGCGGTTGCATTTAATACTATTGTGTCCTTTAATCCACCTCAGGACGATGGTAATACTATGCGAAGCTTGAGTTAGTAACTCGTGAGACTTCATTACTAACCACCCTGATGTAACACGTGGTCTATTCCAGGTGAGTAGTGCTTGTTCTGTGCAGATTATTATAGTTTTTCCGGCCTTACCTTTTTGGGTTATCTCTTTTGCGGCTATGGGGATACTAGACAGTTCTGCTGAACTACGCTGGCCTTTTGGTCCATACCTAAATTTATTGTTAGGTTCAGTGATCTAGAGTATATCACGCATCCAACTTTGGTTTAATTGAGTGGCAGCCTGTCTGTAGCAGGGGTAACGCATTTAGCTCTCGCTGCCAGAAGCGTGTTCTTAATTGTCCCATTTCTACATCAAGGTTTACACTAGCTGACTCAGTCACTTCATTGTCACTTTGTGAAATGACCAACTCTTATCATTACCATTACCAACTCTTATTATGACTTCCTGCCAAGGGTAATACCAAGGTACTTCACCTCGTCAGAGAAGTTTAGGTTGTAGTTTAGAATCCCTTCTTTTTCTGATGAAGAGGAACATCTCAGTCTTCGTAGGATTTATAGATAGTGAGTATTCCTTGCACCATGTTTCTATTAGTCGGAGAGCAACTTGTAATATACATAGTTTGTTATCAAACTTACCGCTTTGCAGGACAACAATGTCGTCTACATAGGCTATTGTGTACAGCCATAATTATTCTTGCGTATATGATAACTGGGCCCAACAATCCCAGCAGATCAAATAATTGTCCGATTTGAAATGCCGAAACTATAGACTAGCGTATTTTCGCGAGAATTTTTAAAGAAAGAAGAAAAATAAGAAAACCGCCCATTTTTAATAATGCCATCTTTAATGCTATAGCTCCGAGAGGATGCTCAAGACCTTTTTCTTGAGCTAATTGCTTAAAAGTTCGAGTTGATAAATAAGATGCCGGAGCGTTACCGTACGTGGCGGAATTAGGAATGTCCGTTTTTATTGAATCTTGTAGATTATAGTACCAATACGGCTGCCACTACGAATATCTGTTCACTATAGCGAAGAATAATGACAAATAAGTCATCCTGCAACTTCGAACCACGTTGACGTTTTTTCAGTGCCGTCAAAAACTACAAAAGTTTTAGCCGTGAGACTATCTTGCGTTAATAGTACGTAATGGGGAAGATAAAGTCCGATTTTTGTATCGTGTATTATCGTTTGTATACGACATGTATTTTAAATTTTCATATTCCTGCTGTATAGCAGAATCTTTATAAAAACGATTTTCTAGCGAATAAAATGTTTTAATGTACTATTGCTTGGATCACCTAATTTCGATTTTTTGTCATGGCGACCTCACGATGTATCTACTAGTAATATTCCGAGTAGGTTGATATTTATAATGCTCTTTGCATGCCTCTTCTTCAGGCGATAAAATTTTGGGACTTGGAATTTCTTTCATTTCCCAGAAGTGAGTTAAATTGATTTTCAACATTGGACTATTTAATAAAAGATGACACGAAATATTTTGCAATCGAGATGAATAATTTTTTCACCCGCAACAATTCATATGAATTAAGTTTTTTGAAGAACCGCTTTAGGATAATTTTTTAACGACAATTTTTTAGACTGAGAAGCGTGTAAAACAATTTGACTTCCAAAAAAGTATCCACTTCGGCGGATTTGCCAAACTCAAGATCAGCTAACACGATTTTTTGGTATTTCGAGTTGGGTAGGATTTATTTGAATCGAAGGCAGTTTTGCTGATTTGTGGCAAAATAAAAAATTTAACAGTTTTTTGAAATTTACCACGATTTGATTGTAGCATACGCAGAATTTTTTATTTTAGTTGATAAATCATCTACCTGGGAGACTCTAACATTAACGGGTTTTGGCTTTAAATTAAAAAATTAAACCACGGATTCCATATTAAAATGTTCTTGAGAACCAGCGTCCAGATACACTAGGCAAGGTTTAGCTTTTCAGTGACCATTTACGATATCTATCTATTGCTTCCGCGCACACATGAGCATTCAAATTTACGCTAGCAGTAAGTGAGCCCGCCTTTGTATTTTTATTGTTATTTAAAGATTTATTTTGTTTATTCAATTGCAAGAAGATGTTGTGTTTTTGATAACAGCCATGCGAACTGAAGTGCGACAGTTGGATGCGGTGCATTGCAAAGCGCGATGATTTTTGAGTAGCTTCCATCCACCTTTTTTAGTAGCTTCATAAGCTTAAACAGGCGACAACGATGTGAATTCACTGCAGTCATTAATATAATTCTCACCTTCAAAGCCAATACAACTATTTTGTGAAGTAGTTGAGCCTTATTCTAGTATTTTTATTATTTTGGTTGGGGTTTTTAGCAGTAGGTTGCTGAGATCTGTGTTTTTGAGTTGAGCTTTTATATTTAAAAACGACATTATTTGTTTAATTAATGGATTATGCCAATGGACTTATTTATACCATCCTACCGTCATTGGTGGAGACTATTAGTGAATTTGTTTTTGAATAAAATAACGAGTAAGGAACCCCAGCAGTCAATGAATTCACAAAGATGTTTAACGCTCATTAAATGTTTTTGAATATAATTTAAGAATGGGCGAGTTGAAAATTCTTTTGACATGCATGGCGCGTAGTGTCAATTAGCGATTTGATATAACTTTCACGAATGAATTTTCGATCTTCATAGCGTTCTTGCAACAAATTCCACTCAACATCATAATTTTAACCAGATGATTCAGTAGAAGATATAATATCAGCAGCTTATCCTGTTAAACAGCTTGCCAAATAAAATAGTTTTCTCACAGGTGGAATGTTATTAACTTTATGAGTTAATATGTTAAATAAATCATAAAAATCTAACCATGTGACTATACTGCAATTAAAGATAGATAACGAAATAGTTGGAAGTGCTGCTACCGAGGAAGTTGATGCAAAGCAATCGCTTGTAACAATTGCTATGTTTTATTATTGTTCCTCAGATTTTGAATAATAATTAGTAAGTTCATTTACTTCTTTCAGTATTATTTCTTACTGCGTTTAAACGGTTTCAAAATTTTCACGAACTTTTTTTATGTCCTGATACCGTTTTGTAAGCATGAAAAATCTGTTTCAGGATTGTATCTATTTAAAAAAATTTCATATATCCTTAAACGACATATGTATATTATATAATTGCAAAAAATATTACTTTAATAGAATGTTTATTTTTTACAATAGACATTACGTTTTGCTTGGTTATGGTGAATAAGTTACAAAATGGTTAACACAATGTCGAGAGTGGAGGGAAAGTAAAAATAGTCTTAGCCTCTAAAATATACATTTTTATAGGCCTTCACAAATATTTTATAATTGCCTTTCTCCGAACTCAGAAGTAATAAAGTAACGGAACCTATTCACAAAATAATAACCAGCTTATTTCTCACTAACGAGAAATTTCAACAGAAATAAATTAAAAATGGTATTTTAATCTTTCGAAGATATTTTCGGCAAAGAAAATTTATTAAATGAACATTAAAAATTACAGACATAATAAAAATTAAATCATAAAATTAATTAGTGTTTTTCAGATTTAGCCATACGGCTCACACTCCCTCTAAGGGGAACATTCACTCATCCTAGATACCTACGGTATCAAAAGGATTGAGCTCTTGTGGGACTCTTTCCGTGTTATTAAGCCCTAGGGGACTTGGGTATGCTGGAGTATCTCCCAAAAATTTTCGTACACATCTGGACGTCGCAAAAAGTACAGCTTTCTGCATGGCCTTATAGAGATGTTCATTTAGACCTAGTTGTTTCATGTTCTCTAAGACGTTATTTATATATGTAATTATTATTATTATTATTATGTAGTATGTTCCCTCTTTTATTTGTAACGATGGCCTCTTAATTTTTTGTCTTGATTTAAAGTGAATATGGTGTTTAGGTTCCCAAAATTATGTTTTAAAATACGAAAGGATATTAGGTCAACTCGAAGACGTCGCTTCTCGAATGTGATCAATGGATAGTCTATATTCATAATTAGGTCTTACACGGCCGTATGTCAGTTTTGTGGTTTTACGCTGAACATTTTCAAGTAGGATTTTTTCGCGACTGAGATCTGGATTCTCCACTAGCCCGGCAATCTCAAGAATAGGTCTAACGTATATTGAGTAAAGTTTAATAACAAAGGTTAGAGATATACATGTAAAATATTTACGGATCCAAAACAGTTTCGAATTTGCACGTTTACACACCGACACTATATAGTCAGACCAATTTAAGACACTATTAATAATTATCACTCCGACATCGTTGTGGGAGGTTACCGAGCTTAATTGAAGTCCATTTATAAAGTACGTCAGTGATGGGTTATTTTGCCGATATGTAAACAACGCATTTTTAAATATTAAGCGAATTGTAATCATTCTGAGGACCATTTGAATATTACATCAAGATCGTGTTGAAGAACATATTGGTTAATAGTTTTTTTTTGTGGCATGGTTAATAGTTGGATTTACTTATAATTTCGTTTTGTCAGCGTAAATTGAAACCTTACTGGATACAATGTGCGGAAGATTACTAATGTATGTACAAAAAAGTAGCAGTCCAAGTACTGATTTTTGTGGGATTCCACTCTTGACTGGCATATCTAGTAAGTGGTCTTTCCCAACACGAACCCAGAAGTATATGTCGGATAAAAAATTTTAAATCCAAATGTTTAACTTTCCGCAAATACCATAGTGATTCAACTTAGCTAGTAATCGACATTTTGGAACACGGTCGAAAGCTTGGTAGAAGTCTAAGTAGACTACATCGACAGGATGCCGACTTTTTAAAGATAATAACCAATAATTTATACAATGAAGTAAGTTTGTAATCGTCAAACGACCTTTGATAAAGCCATGTTGTTGGTAAGGGACGAAATTTTCTTGAAGCAGAAACTCAGACATAGCTTCCGAAATAATCAATCCTATGACCTTGCTGACAATAGGTTGATTGGACGATAAATAATATTTTTTTTTATTTAAAGGCAGCCGCATTAACCATAGGAGAGTACTGGAATGGATCCCTCCTGAAAGAAGAAAGAGAGGACGACCACGGAGAAGTTGGCGCAACGATATTGATGAAGCAATGGCGGCAAGAGACTTAGAAGAGGCAACTGCATATGACAGAAAAAGATGGAAATTGGGGGCGGAGAAGCGGTGACAGCCGTAATAAATCCGTTATTATATATAGCCGCATTAACCATATTGGTTATTAGCGGATGAATTTAATGTAAACAATAATGATTACAAATAACAAATAAATAACATACTAATATGTGGTTCAATATGTTACAGTCTCTTAAAAATTTCACAATATTTTCACTGATACACTCACTAAAAATATCTCTTATAACTGATGAAATTTTATTAGTTAGTCTTTCAGCACTATATTTGGGACACTCCGTTAATATGTGTTTCACTGTTAACGGCACGTCAAAACTTATGCATTTCGGTTGAGGTTCCTTCTTCATGAGATATTCATGTGTGAGTTTGCTGTGTCCTAATCGGAATCTGGTTAATACAACCTGAAGGAAACGGCTTGTTAGTCCATCGTCCAAAATTTGGTTTAATTTCTTTTAACTTTGAGGATTTTTCTTTCCAACATTTAGTCCAATTACATATCAGCTTTTGTTTAAAGTACGGATTGAGATCTTCTGCTAATGGTTTTACAATCGGTCTGATATTTGGGGAATTTGCTATTTCTCGAGCATTTTTATCAGCTAGTTCGTTTCCTTTATGCCTATATGTGATAATACCCACACGAAGACTAATGTTTTGTTTTCTACCTGCTGCATCTTGCTTTTAATTAATTTAGCAATCGGGTTGCAAGTATACATTTTTGACAGTATATGGAGGGAATTGATAGAGTCAGTAATAATAAGGAATTTATCTGGTTTGACTGTTTGTATGTGATTTAGAGCTCTGTATATTGCATACAATTCTCCAGTTATCACAGTGGATTCTGTGGACAATTTTAAACTTTTTATTATGTCTCTTATAACAAATGATGATCCTACACCAGAAGTTGTGTTAGATGCATCTATGTAAACTTGGATATATTCAGGGAAAGAATAAAGTATTCTATTAAAATTGCTTATAAATATTTGTGGATTAGTTTCAGATTTATGATATGATGATAGTTCTACATTTAAAGTAGACAAAGGTATTAACCAGGGAGGTGGCGTGTTTACGTTTGCTGAGTGTATTGAGGGAAAGTTTAAGTTTTCAATAGAGTTTAAAATGTTTTTGATCCTTAATTGAAATGGTAAATGTGTTCTTATATTCATATTTGATAACGATAACTGAGTAAGAAAATGGTTGTCAGGTTGTAGTGATGATTGTTTTGAAGCGTAAGATAGACTAAGTAATTTCCGTCGTTCATATAATGATGGCTCTCCAAGTTCCCACTCGAGGCTTGCAACAGGAGTTATTCTATAACCTCCAGACACCATGCGTAATGCATTGTTTTGTATAATGTCTAAGATTTTTAAATTTGACTTCGACGCTGAAGAATATGCAATGCATCCGTAGTCCAATTTTGATCGGATTAGGCTTCTATACAACAGTAATAATGTATCTCCGTCAGCAACCCATTGTTTGTTGGCTAAACATTTAAGAAGATTTATACCATTTTGACATGATACTACCAATTTTTTATTATGTGGTTTCCAACTTAAAGTTTCGTCGAATGTTATGCCTAAATATTTTATCTCTGTACTTTGTTTTAAAAACTTTGTGCCGAATTTTAAGGCGGGTATATTAGTGTGAATAGGTTTTTTGGAAAAAATAATATATTGGTCTTGTCAGATGAAAAATAGAATCCACTCCTATTAGACCAACTTTCGATTTTATTTGGTTCTTCTTGTAAAAGTTTGACCATCGAGTTAATATTTTTTCCTTTGATAAACATTATCATATCATCAGCATATAATCTAGCCTGTGCAGATTTCTTGAGATTTTTTATAACATCATTCATTGCTATTAAAAAAAGTGTGGTGTTCTATTGTCTTGAGACTTAATACTAGAAAGTTCTCCATTACTACGTACTGAAAATTTCCGTTCATTTATAAAGTTATTCAAAAATGCCGACATGTTTCCTTGAATTCCCGAAGTCTGCAGCTTTGTTAATATTCTGTGTCGCCATGCTAAGTTAAATGCTTTGTGGATGTCAAAGTAAACAGCTATACATTTCTGTTTGTTACAGAAGGCTTCATTAATTTGACTTTCTAAATGTAAAACATTGTCTATAGTAGATCTCAAAGGACGAAATCCTGCTTGTTCCGGTATAAGTAAATTGTGATGTTCCAAATGCCATATAAGTCTATTATTAATTATTTTCTCTAGCAGTTTGCAAGTAGAACATGTAAGTAATATTTACCTATATGATTCTGCTGCTGTAGCCGGTTTGGCTTGCTAGGTTTTAGTATAGGGATGAAAATAGCTTGTCTCCATAAGTCAGGAAATTTTTGTTTACACCAGATTGTATTAAAAAGATTTAATAGGAAGTCTAAAGCTTCGTTAGGTAACTGTTTTAAGAATTTAAAGAACATTTGGATTGTTTCTAATAGTTCTGTTTTATTAATTGGAGTATTTATATCAACGTTATTGGCTATAATTTCTATTGGATTTGCTTCTTCTTCTTCCCGATATCGTAAAAAAATATTGCTGTAATTTTCATTTGTAGATTCTTGTCTGTATGTTTCAGCTAATTCTTCTACAATTTTTTTGTTTATATTAATTAGGTTTTCATTTCGTTCTAGGTATTTTATTCCATTTTGTGTATATACGCCAGATATCTTCTTAACTTTTTTCCATACTAATGACATGTTTGTATTCCTGTTAATACTTTGAACGCATTTTTTCCAAGACTCTTTTTTAGATCTGGTAGTAATTAATTTTGCATATGCCCTTTTTTTCTTTAGCTCTATAAGTTCTCATTGGTTTTATGTCTTTTGAATGTATTTAAAGCTTTTTTACTTTATTTTATTGCCAATTTACACTCTTCATTCCACCAGGGAACAACTTTGTTTTTTGTTATATACTTTGTTTTTCCCATTGCAATTGTGGCGGCTTCAGTGATTAAGTTATTAAAAAATTTTAAAGTTAAGTTTATGTCTTCTTCAATTATAGGGATATTCGATATTTCTTCAGTAATTTTTGTTTTAAAAATTTTCCAGTTGGCTTGCTTAATTTTCCACTTTTGCAAAGGATTGGTTTTTGTTGTGGGGTTGGAAATTTTTGTTACTATTATTGGATAATGATCACTTTCATATGAATCGTCTATGGTTTGCTATGTGTGATTTAGTAACGTCGATGGGTCAGAAATAGACAAGTCGATAGGTGAAAAGTTTCCAGTAGCTGCGTCGAAACGAGTTTTAGTTCCATCGTTCATTATTGTTAAATTCATGCTATTGAATACGTTTGCTAATAACTTTCCATTTTTAGTTGTTTTTTCGGAACCCCATAGAAGATTATGGCTGTTAAAGTCTCCAAGAATTAATTTTGGTGATGGAATTTGCAGAATTAAGTCGGAAAGTTCATTTTCTTGGATATTTTGGCTCGGGGGAATATAAATGTTACACATGTTCATTTTTTGATTAGTACCTATTGTTACTGTTACTGCTATTGCTTCTAAGTTTGTATTAATTGTGATTCTGTTTACTTGTAAATCGGTTTTAGCATATATCGCAACACAGCCACTAGCATGATTTGTCTGTCTATTTTGATAGTAAACATTATATGACTTCAAGTTATACACATTGTTGTCTTTAGAATCAGTTTCTTGAAGACATATAATATCAGGTGAATATTTCCTAATAAGTACCTGAAATAAGGGTAGGCGGGTGTGAAAACTGTTTAAATTCCACTGTAAAATATTATACATGAATTATATTTTTATTTAAATAATTAGTTTTGAGATATATCACTGTCTACGTCAGATGAACCAACATGTTCGAGCAGTTGTTTAGTTAATTTTTGACATATTATAGTACATTTAATTTTCATATTTCGATCTTCAGCCTGGGTATGTATTTCATTTAACATTTCTATAAGAAATGGAATATGTAGGGTATAGTCTTTAGCAATGCTTAATGCATCACTACTACCGTGAGTGTTCTCTAATAGATCAGTGAATTGTTGACTATCGAGTGGGAACTTGGGATTGTGATTGTCAATAAAATTGGTTATCTTTTGTGGCAATTTTTGAAATTCTAATGAGGGTTTGTCTTTCGACTTCAACTTTTTCTTTGGAACTTTTGGAACAGGTGTTGGGACGTAAGATTTTGGTTCTGAGGAGTTAGTAATATTTGGTGTATCTTCTGGGCTGGGTGTTGCAATTTCAGATAAATTTCGTTTGAAGGTCGTAGGTTGTTTGAACTTCAAAAGAAGCGGGTATGTTGGGATTGGGCTCATTAAATGTAGGAGTAATTGGGGTTTATTCACATATTATTTCAGGGTTGTTAGTAGTATTTGATATAGACTCACTTCAATTATTGCTGTTTAAGGAATGGTTTAGAGAGGAACTTTGTTGTTGTAATCTAGTATATGAAGAAGTTGAAGTTTGGAGTTGGAGGCCATCACATTGAGATGAAAAATGACCTGGTTGTTTGCACTTATAGCACAATGTATCTGTTGTAAGAAATATGCAATATTTTAAGTCATCATGATGCATTTCTAATGTATTGGGAATTTGGAATCTATCTTCTGGAGGAGATATGTACACCTGCCTTCGAAAACTAAGAATGTTACTATACGCTGGATCGGTTGCTCCAATTCGTTAAAACGTAAGGGGTGACATTAGCTGTAATCCAATAGTTTTTAACCCGGTTTCCAATAAATTATGTGGAATTGTGCGACTTACGTTGGATAGAACAAGTCTTTGTGACAAGTTAACTTGCTTTCTTACTGGTATTACTGTGTTATTAATCTTAATGGAATTATGTTCTTTTAAAAATTTGTCTACAGCTGATTTACTTGATAAGTATACACAGACACGGTTGTTTGAAATTCTGGATGAAAAAATCATGTTTTTTGGATCTACAATTGGTCCGAGTTCCAATAAATAATCTTGTAATTTGAGGCCCTCTATTGCAGAAAAGATAATTGCCTGATCTTTGCTAGGAAAAGTTTTTGGTAAGTGAATCAATTCTGTGGAGTATTTTTTAGTGTTTGGTAAATTCTCAGTCTCAATAATAACATTGCCGTTATTACTATTCATTTTGGTCGTTTTCGATTTTTCGGTTGCATCAATTCGGTTTATAAATACTTTAATTACTTGAATAAGAAGAAAAATGGCGGATGCTAAGATTGATGAAGATGGTAAAAGAAAAAGCAAAGAGGAGATAGATATATTTAGCAGGAGCAGAAAAGTGAACCGAACGCCAGACAGGCCGAAACCAACAACGAATGAAACCAGCAGCCAGAACGAAATGATGGAACTAATGAGACAAATAGCAAGCGATAATAAAAAGAAAAACAATGACCTGGTAGAGATAAAAAATACAATGGGTAATATGATTGAGGAACTAAAAGAAATTAGGAAGGAAAATAGTGAATACAAATTGCAAATGAAAGAAATAATAAGAGAAAATGAAAATCTAAAGAAAGAAATGACAGCGATGAAACAAAAAATAGATAAAATAGAAATAGCATTGGAAGCATGTCAGAAAGAAAAGAAGAAAAATAACCTAATTATGAGAGGCTTACCAATAGACACAATAGAAGCAGAGCAACTGGAGAACTTCATAGAAACAAAAATGGGAGTAAAATCAGAAATAAATAGGGTACAAAAGATAAATGAAACAATGTGTGTTATCGAATGTAAAAAATTCGAAGATAAAATGAAAATACTGAAAGCCAAGGGTAAACTAATAAACTATAAGCAACATAGAGTATATATAGAATGTGACCTAACATTAAAAGAGATAGAGATACAAAGAAATCTTAGGAAGATAGCAGCAGATGAAAAGACTAATGGAAAAAGGACAAAAATTGGATATGGTTTCATAATTATTGAAGGCATTAAGTGGAAATGGAATCAAAAAACAAGCCAGATAGAAAAAATAACATACAATACAGAACCAACTAGTTCAAAAAACTAGCTGAAGAAAACACAATAACGGACCGAGAAACAAAACAGGCACAGAACAGGGACATGAGCAGATCTAAAGATAATAACACAAACGGGAGTAAAAACAAATTGAAGTACAACTTAAACACAGAAAAGAACAAAACAATTTGGAAAATGGCATCATGGAATGTGAGAGGTATAAATGGGAAGGAAATAGAACTGGGGGAAGAAATTAGAGATAAGAACATTGAAATAGTAGCTATAACAGAGACAAAGAAAAAAGGAAAAGGATCAATAATATTAGAAAACGGAATGTTACTAATATACAGTGGAGTGGAAGAAACGAAGGGAGCTCAGGCAGGAGTAGCGTGCATGATAAAGAAGGAGAGTATCAACAAAATAAAAAATTGGATATATTACAACGAACGTATACTAAGAGTAGACATAGATATGGATACAGAGGAAACCAATACAAACCTAATCATATGTTATGGACCAGATGAAGACGCAACAAAAAACGAAAAGAATGAATTCTGGGACAAATTACAAGAAGTGATAAATGATTGTACAGAGAAAATTGTGATCACAGGAGACCTGAACAGTAGAGTTGGGAAAGAAACAGAAAAATGGAACAATGTCATCGGACCTTATGGGGAGGACAAACTAAACAAAAATGGAAAATTACTACTCGAATTCTGTCTAGACAATAACCTGGTGATTATGAACACACACTTCCAACATAAAAGGATACACAAGATCACAAGAGAAGTCAAATCAAGAGACGAACAATCAATTATAGACTATACTATAGTGCAAAAAACAGAGAAGAACTGGATAAGAGACGTAAGGGTAAAAAGAAGTTATGAAATTGGTAGTGACCACTATCTACTAGAAACCACATTCAAAAGCAAAAGAAAAGAAATAAAAAAAAAATGAGAACATAAACAGAAAACACAAAGAAATAATAAAAATTTATAAACTAAGGGAAGAAACAACGAGAATAAGATACTCAGAAGGACTAGAGAAAGAGATGGATAA
This sequence comes from Diabrotica undecimpunctata, assembly GCF_040954645.1. Classification (NCBI taxonomy): domain Eukaryota; kingdom Metazoa; phylum Arthropoda; class Insecta; order Coleoptera; family Chrysomelidae; genus Diabrotica; species Diabrotica undecimpunctata. The sequence goes on along the minus strand of NC_092808.1, from coordinate 39,565,038 downwards.
TGAACATGAAATAACAGAAACAATAGAAGAAGAATGGGGAAAATTTAAAAATGCGATGATAAAAACAGCTAAATCAATATGTGGAACCACAAGAAATAACAACAGAGGAAAACGAACATCTTGGTGGAACGATGAAGTGAAAAGAGAAATAAAAGAAAAGAAGAAATTATGGAAAGAATACATCCAAGACAAAACACAACAAAAATATGAAAATTATAAGAGACAAAGAACAAAAGTTAAAGAGATAGTTAAGAAAGAGAAAAAGAAAAGTTGGGAAAAATTCGGGGAAAAAATGGAAGAAAACAGCACAGAAAACGTAAAATTATTTTACAGAACACTGAAAAACCTAAGAAGCAACAAAAAAACGAAACTGAAACAAATAATGAACAAGGAAGGAACAATAATAAACGACGATAAGACAATAATGGAAAGATGGAGGGAACATTTTCAGCTGATACTGAATGGAAATCAAGCGAATACAATGGAGAAGGAAAGCCACAACAGGAGAGTATCCATGAAAAACACGGAAAATACAGAAACTATAGAAAAAGAAGAACTGGAAGAAGCAATAAGAAAGATAAAGATTGGAAAAGCACCAGGAAGCGATGAAGTAGCACCAGAAATGATGAAATATATAGGAGTAAAAGCAAAAGAAAAATTGTTATACATATATAACCTAATATGGAAGAGAAAAGTAATACCCAGAGAATGGACAAATGCAGTAATTATACCTATATACAAGAAAGGAAACACAAGAGACTGTAGGAACTATAGAGGTATATCACTACTATGTGTAGCAGCAAAAGTATACGAAACCATAATAGAAAGGAAAATTAGAAAAGAAATAGAACATAAATTAGAGGATGTACAAAGTGGATTCAGGAAAGGACACAACACACAAGACCATATATTCACCATGCAACAAGTAATAGAAAAAGCCTTAAAGAAAAATAAAGAAATACATCTGAGTTTTATAGACATGGAAAAAGCATTCGACTCAGTCAAAAGAAAAGATATATGGGAAAGTCTAAAGAAGAAACAAGTAAGTGAAGAACTGATAGAAGCAACAAAGAGTATATACATGAAAACAACAAATACAGTAAGAATGTTAAATATACAGTCAGAACCATTCGAAACAACCCAAGGAGTTAGACAAGGGGGAAGTCTCAGCCCACTACTATTCATAAATGTTATAGATGAGATAGTGAAAGAATGTAAGAAAACATTCAAGAAATGCTGCATCGGTTGGAACAGAATGCAAATGATAAATGCTGAGATGTGTATATTTGCAGACGACATAGTATTAATTGCGGAAACTGCAGAAAAACTGAAATACAACTTAGAGAAATGGAACCTAGAAGCAAGCAAATACAACCTAAACGTAAACAAAGAGAAGACTCAAATAATGAAAATATCAAGGAAACAAGGGACGGAAGATCAAATAGAAGTAATGATAGACCAACAAAAAATAATACAGACAAATTCATACAAATACTTAGGAACAGTAATCAACAACAAAGGAGACATCGAGGATGACCTTAACAACAGAATGGAAAACACAGGAAAACTATTCCAAGCACTTAATAGAGGATTCCTTTATAACAAAGAAATATCAACAAAGACCAAGATGACAATATACAAAACAATATATAGACCTACAGTGACATATGGAGCAGAAAATTGGATATTAAACAAAAGACATCAGAGCAGAATTCAGGCAGCAGAGATGAAATACCTCAGAAGAACGATAGGAGTAAAAAGAACTGATAGAATCAGAAATGAAGAAATAAGAGAAAGACTCAAAATCAAACCGATACTCGAGACAATCAAAGAGAAAAAATTGGCATGGTTCGGACATCTAACCCGGATGGACAATAATAGACAAGTTAAAAGAGTGTGGGACGCCAAACCAATAGGGAAGAACAGAAGAGGAAGACCCATTAAAGAATGGAACAGTGACATCTCGTAGATACTACAGAGTAAGGGTAAGACTTGGCAGGAAGCAACACAGATGGCATCCAATAGGAAGGAATGGAGAAAGTTCGTTAAGAGCTAGGACACCTCAGAAGACCGTCAAATAGTGTAATGTAATGAATTGTATTTTAAACGGCCCAACACCGAAAGGTACAAATGGGTCTACTGATTAAGTAAGTAAGTTCTGGGCTGGGTGTTGCAATTTCAGATAAATTTCGTTTGAAGGTCGTAGGTTGTTTGAACTTCAAAAGAAGCGGGTATGTTGGGATTGGGCTCATTAAATGTAGGAGTAATTGGGGTTTATTCACATATTATTTCAGGGTTGTTAGTAGTATTTGATATAGACTCACTTCAATTATTGCTGTTTAAGGAATGGTTTAGAGAGGAACTTTGTTGTTGTAATCTAGTATATGAAGAAGTTGAAGTTTGGAGTTGGAGGCCATCACATTGAGATGAAAAATGACCTGGTTGTTTGCACTTATAGCACAATGTATCTGTTGTAAGAAATATGCAATATTTTAAGTCATCATGATGCATTTCTAATGTATTGGGAATTTGGAATCTATCTTCTGGAGGAGATATGTACACCTGCCTTCGAAAACTAAGAATGTTACTATACGCTGGATCGGTTGCTCCAATTCGTTAAAACGTAAGGGGTGACATTAGCTGTAATCCAATAGTTTTTAACCCGGTTTCCAATAAATTATGTGGAATTGTGCGACTTACGTTGGATAGAACAAGTCTTTGTGACAAGTTAACTTGCTTTCTTACTGGTATTACTGTGTTATTAATCTTAATGGAATTATGTTCTTTTAAAAATTTGTCTACAGCTGATTTACTTGATAAGTATACACAGACACGGTTGTTTGAAATTCTGGATGAAAAAATTATGTTTTTTGGATCTACAATTGGTCCGAGTTCCAATAAATAATCTTGTAATTTGAGGCCCTCTATTGCAGAAAAGATAATTGCCTGATCTTTGCTAGGAAAAGTTTTTGGTAAGTGAATCAATTCTGTGGAGTATTTTTTAGTGTTTGGTAAATTCTCAGTCTCAATAATAACATTGCCGTTATTACTATTCATTTTGGTCGTTTTCGATTTTTCGGTTGCATCAATTCGGCTGGGTAGGGATCTGTTTTATTTAAAAGTTGACGAGCAACCAAATTTTTATACTTACTCTTTTTATTCTAAACAAATTGTTAAGTTAGTTAGGACAATAATGTATTCAGTTTATTATCAGGCAATCAAACAAAATCAATGTTTTCTTTGCTCACGTATAATTTCCTGTACCTAAACAATCACTATAATCACTTTAGTGATAATTTTAACTTCGACGATAATTATTGCAACCAAATTTATTTTATTTTTTGAATATATGAGTAACCGAAGCTAATTTCCATGACAAAAAAAGAGAACCTTGATTCAAAGGAACATTTATTATGAGAGATATAGGGATGGCTACAAATTCTGCACATTGTTTAAGGAAAACGAAGTGTGTCCTTCTATTCCAAGTGATGAATTATTGCGTAGTTTCCATAAATGATGTTTAATTTCATCTGATGTGAAAGATATATTATCGAGAGTTTCAGAGAAAAAAAAAACGATAAACATTCCGAATATTCGTTAGTCAAAGAACATAAAGACCTGGCAGTTTTTGGAAGGAATGGTATTCGCACATTTTTATTTTCTAACTTTAGAAAATAAAAATGTACCGATAAACTTTTTTACTATTACCACTTGCAATGATAGATTCTTCAAATTCTGTTCTTAACTTTAGCATCGATTGTTTAACTCGGTTAGAAAAATTACGGTGGGCGAGAAAATCGTCAAGGGAACCAGTAACCACAAATTTTGGAAATTGATAGTATCAGTTTTTTAAATAATGGGCCAGCTAATCTCTCGAAAATTAAAATCTCCAACAATAATCAGATTTTTAAGGGATGATAATTTCTCAAGTTTGATGACAATAACCATATTGTTCTGAGTAAGTACTGTATACGGAGGTCGGTATAGGCAAACTATTTTAAATATGAAAAAGATATTAGTAATAAGCAATTGGATAGTTTCTATACTGGATACGTCTTTGTTGTATTACTTATGAAAAAAATACTGGTGATCTCATTTGCTAAATAGATGCATACTCCTCTCTCTCGACGAGTACCTCTATCTCTACGAAATGTAGAAATTATCAATATTTACAATAGTATCGGAGATAGAAGAATTAAGCCACGTTTCTGTTAGGAGAATAATATGAGGTTTTAAAAGCTGAACAGTACTTTCATTCATTAAATTTGGACATAAAAGAGTTTAGATTCCCTTACATAAGTAGCCAATCCGTAAATCTTGGTACAGAAAAATTATGAACAAAATTTTATTATCTTTGGGCAGCCATTCACAAGGCTGCCCAAGGCTCACAAGGCATTTTCTCCAGCAATTTTACGATGTTTGAGCTCAGTGCGAAGTTCCTTTAAACAAAGTTGCTTAAATTTAATGAATTAAATGAAATAAACTAAATTGAAATATAAGGAGACTGAACAGTAGGTAAGTAATTACTAGCGTATACGCCTTATGAAAGTCACGTCTATAAAATCTAAAATCTTTTATATTTTTAAGATATTTATCTTGGTTATAAAATACGAAAAGCAATACATCATTTTATGCAGGTAGTAAGAATGAAGTAAAAATATACGAAAACCGAAATACATCATTTATATATAGGAATCAAACACGCATACATACAATATATTTAGTGAGGATATGTAGCAACCCTTCAAATTCTGTTGATGAATGTATACCTCTTAATGACGAAAGCTAAACAACTTTACATACACAGATGTAATAATCATAGTTTTTATTAATAATTATAAGAAGAATGGAAAGGTTTGATTATTATAATACCATAGGGCATATAAACTTTTTATTCTTTATAAGAGCTAAAATCGTATTTGATATAATCTTGAATTTTTTAATAAAAATGTTTATTTTGTAGCTTTTCATGAAAATTTAGCCAAAATACTTTTAAACTTCTTTTGTAACGACTTAGAACAAGGTAATAACTGTAACTAAATCCGTAATAATCATTATATAAATATATAAATAAGATTTATACTATATTCTATTAAAAAGCTATACAATATGCCATTGTCGTATCTTGGATAAAGCAAAAATGTCGGATCATAATATACATGCATACATTTTATGGCTCTACAGCGCAATTAAAGCCCTGACCTCCCTCAGCCAGCTGTAGCAACGAGATGTCTTGGGTCCTCATCCACATCATCTTCTCATCGCTTTCTCGGTTTTCCAATAGGTCCCTTCTCCTATCGCATTCTTAGATTGTAATATACACTCTATTAAAAATATGTTGTATAATTAGTTGCAGTAAATTACTGCATTGCGTGACTTTTGCTCAATGAAAAAACATTTTTTTTATATATTTGAATCGTTTGTTTTTTCCATATAATCCGTCCGAAATTCCGAGGCAAGCATTAGGCTTTTTAGTAATTTCATGGGTACAACATACAAGGAATCTAAAATCGATCATTGACTATGTAATAGTCAAACAAAGCACTACCTTAAAAGTGAATGATGTAAGAGTACTTAGAGGACCGACGTGTGGTTCCGACCACTATATAGTTAGGACAAAAATGGTATTTCCTTTTAAATCTAACAAGGACAATAACGTTAATGAGGAACCTCAACAAACAGAAGTGATAACGAACAAACGATATAACTTAAACAGCCTTATCAACGAAAGCACAAGAAACCTATACCAGCACAGATTAGACAAAAAGTTGCTACATAATATAGAAGACCAGTCAGTAGAACAAATTTACGAAAACATAACGAGTAGCATCAAAGAAGCAGCAGAGAAGGCCATTGGACTAAAAACTAATTCCGCTAGTAAAAAACTTTGGTGGAATCAAGAAATTGAAGAACTAGTACTTCGGAAGAAAAAAGCATACCACAAATGGCTAAACACAAAACAGTAGTTGGATAGAGAAGAATACAAAGATATTAAAAGAAGAACACGACAACTAGTAAACACAGCTAAACGAGAAATGTGGGACAAAAATGCAAAGAGATAGACACATATATGGGAGGTAGAAAATGCGCAGCGACGTGGAAATTCCTGATAAAAGTTAAATCAAATGAAAAAAGAGAAACAAACATACAATTAATAACAACAGAGAACTGGATCCGAAATTACGAAAATCTATTAACAGAAAACAGAGAGGAATATAGAGAAATGTCTCCAACTGAAATACACATACAGGGAGAAACGATAAACATCGATGAGAGGACTGTCACAAAAACGATACAACTACTAAAAAATGTTCGAGCTGCAGGTCTGGAGGGAATTCCAGCGGAACTAATCAAATCCGGTACTAACAAACTGTTTGAACAATTAACCTGGTGTATAAACCAATATCTAAACGGTGCACCAGTCCCGCATGAGTGAAAAGTATCCTTCATATCATCTATACATAAGAAGGGAAGTAAACTGGACTGCTCAAACTATCGAGGGATATCAGTAACCAGTACCTTAAGTCGCCTATATGGAAGGATACTTCGAGACATTATCGAACAAGAATATAAGGAACAAGAAGAAGAGGAACAATCTGGCTTTAGAGCGGGAAGGAGCTGCACCGATAATGAGTTTGTTTTGAAACAAATAATAGAAAAAAGATCAAGTACCAACCAAGAAACCCACCTTATGTTTATAGACCTTCAGAAGGCCTATGATACTGTACCCTCTAAAAAGCTATGGAAAGTTTTGCAGGAAACAAACATTAACCATACAGTAATTAACGCCCTTAAACAGCTTTATGAAGAATCAACGTCGGGAATAAAAATTGGAAATAGACTTTCAAAAAAATTTCCTGTAAACAAGGGACTCCGGCAGGGGTGTTGCATATCCCCCACATTGTTTAAAATCTACGTGGCGAAAGCACTGTATCAGTGGAAGAGAAAGTGCAGAGGAATGGGCATTGACCTGGGAGAAACTTGCCTATATACCCGACAGTTTGCAGACGATCAAGTCCTTATAGCCAACGATAAAGAAGACCTGACATATATGGCCAGAAAACTACAGGAAGAATACAGAAAGTGGGGTTTAGAACTCAATACACAAAAAACAAAATATCTCCCAATAGGCGCAGAAGTATCCAACATTCAGATGGACATAACCGAAATTGCATTCTGCACTGAATATACCTACCTAGGAATTGATTTCGACACCACAGGCACAGACAATAGGGAAATTAGAAAACGAATGATCCAGATCCGTAGAACAATTGGATGCCTTAACGGAGTTCTTTGGAGCTCAGAAATTGGTAAAAGACGAAAATACAATATATATGAATCTCTCATAAAAACCAGCGTAACCTATGGTACAGAGACATGGAGACTAACAGAAAGCAATAAAAGAAAACTCGAAGCAACAGAAATGGATGTAGTTAGACGATCCCTTCGAATATCTAGGGCAGACAGAATTAGAAACGATGAAATAAGGAATCGGATGGGGGTAGATGGATCACTGGCAACAGACATAGAAAGGTATATATATATCGTTTATTTTACGATCATTGGGGATATCTACTGGCAATAGTACTGTCTTGTTTTTAATATTATCATCGGCCGTTGTAAGTTCAATGTTACACATAAGCCTCCTGTAAATAATTTCATTGGATTTGATTTTGAGCACCCTGAATCCAGTTGTGCAGGAAGCGCTTAATATGGTCAGGCTTCCTTGTTGGATGACATCTCTGATTACGATAAGTATCATGTGTAGGTCTTCATTCTAAAATTTTCTTGGTTCACCTTCCGTCTCTGACTCTTCCGTCTCTGTAATTCCTTTAACTGCGTCCTTAACACCAGTTCTTTTTCTAACTATTTGATTTAAAACCCTGTCTCTGAGGGACATATTCAACATTGACTTCTTTATTGCTCTCTGTGCCAGTTGTATCGTATTGATGACTTTTCTGGTAAGGGTCAATGTTTCTGCTCCACACGTTAGAACTAGGAGTACACATTGATCCTTTGAAGTACATATTGTCATTTCTTTTTAAGTAGTTGGGAGTATCTGATCTAAAGACCTCTCAGTTTTACGTAAGCTTCCCATATTAGTCGTATTTTCCTTCTTAACTCTGGTGTTTGATTGTCTTTCTAATTTATTCTCGCGGCCCAGATACTTATAGGTATAAACTTATTTAATTTGTGTGCCATTAGTTGAAATGTTTTTGGCCATTACAAGGTTGGTCATTTATTGTGTTTTGGAAGAGTTAATTTTAAGACCAACTCGTGCACAAGAGCCCTGAAGGTCGTAAAGAAGTTGACAAGCATGATCCACCCGATCTGCAATAAGGAGTATGTCGTCTGCAAACCTCAAGTTGTTTAGAAACTCCCGGTTTATGTTGACTCCAATATTTTCCCAATTATTGTTTTTTACGGCACTCTGCAATAAAGCGGTAAATAGTTTAGGAGAGATGGTGTCTCCTTGCCTAATATCTTTCACCTTTCTCCAAAGGAAATGTGTTTGTCGCCATAGTACATTCTCACTACAGCTGTTGCGCTGCCATATATATTTCGAGTAAGAGTTAAATGTGATTAATACTGCACTCTGTAAGAGCTCTCAACATGCAGCTATGCTGGATTGAATCAAAGGTTTTTTCAAAGTTTACAAATATTAATATTAATGAATTGTTGTATTCCATAACTTTCTTAATATTGTTCTGAAGCTATTTTCTTGTAGCATTTTAAAGTAATTACGATATAAATGGGAATAAGCCACAACTAAAGGTTAAATTACGTTTATTGACGGTTCAATTTCCACTTCGGAAATCGTTTTCAAAATACAAACATTAGTAAATTAAAAAAATTTTTGTTTTTCTGTTATTTAGTGAAAAATTCTTCAAATAATTTAATTTTATCTGACTTATTTATATTGACAACATAGCTATGGTCCTAGTCTGTTAATAATTATTATAAATAATTGATGGATTCGACCGTTACTTGATGGAAATTTATTTTATGTAACAATAAAACACTGAAAACTTTGTTTTCAAAAATTTTCACAAAATTTATTATAAAACCTTATCACTACAGCTGTTTCGGCAGAGTGCCTTTCTCAAGTGATATATTTTTGGCATGCGTTTACATTTTATAGTCATTAATGAAATAAGTTAAGGAGGGGAGAATTGTTTGTCTTAAGTTGGTCATTTAGAATTATATCTGTGTTCTTTAACTTGTTAGTTTCCGTAGATGCTAACAAAGATAGCTTAAGGCCTTTATTTTGAATGTGAAGAATTTGAAATTCGTCATTAAAAGAATTATTATGATCTAGAAGGTGAAGTGCGTATGTAGAATCTGTTTTTCTATTATTGAAAGCCCTTTTATGTTGTGCTATTCATTTGCTAAAATTTCTATTAGTCTGACCGATGTAAGTTTTTGGGCAGTCGCCACATTTAAGCTTGTATACACCGAATTACTACACCAGTATTTCTTTTGCTCATTCATTGTTAGAAAAAGAAACTTATCTGGTGGGAATACTGAGAGCTAATCGAAAATTTAATCCAAAAGATATTATACAAAAGCAACTCAAAAAAGGTGAGACAGTAGCTACTGAAAGTAATATTAGAATAGTAATTCAAAAATGAAAGCACAAACGTAATGTTTTGATATTGAGCACAAAACATATTTCAGAGCTTCTACAGGTTATCTCCGGGCGCAAGCAAACGGAAAAACTGTCCACTGTTGTTGATTACAATAATCATAAAGCTTTTATTGACCTATCTGATCAAACGAAAGCTTATGCTACTTCTTTAAGACGGGGCGTGAAGTGGTATAAGAAAATAGCTGTCGAACTTATTGGAACATCATTAGTCAGTGCTTTTATACTACATCAGCAGGTTACGAATAACAAGATGGCCATTACTAGATTTAAGGAACTTGTTACGTTGGAATTACCTTCTTCTTCTTAACGTGCCCTATCAAGTCCCCTTGGCGTTGGCGATTAACATGGCGAAACTGTCTGTGTCTTGAGCTATTCTAAAGAGTTGCTCACCTTTCCTCATTCCTGTCCACTCCCTGATATTCTTCAACCAAGAGGCCTGCTTTCTACCAATTCCTCTGCGTCCTTCGATTTTACTCATCATAATAAGTTGAAGAATATTATATCGGTCTCCCCTTACTACTTGTCCAAAATAGGCCATCTTTCTACATTTGATGTTATCAAGCAGCTCGCGAGCAGCATTTGCTCTCTCAAGGACTGCCACATTTGTCAGCATAGCCGTCCATGGAATTCTTAGTATACGTCTGTGCAGCCATATTTCAAAGGCCTCCAGACGATTAATGGCGGATATTTTTAATGCCCATGCTTCGACACCGTATAAGAGGACTGATCAAATGTAGCATTTAACCATGCGCTTTCGAAGTTGAAGTTGCAAGTTATCATTACAGAAGAATGGCTTCATTTTTAAAAATGTCGTGCGGGCTATCTCGATTCTACGTTTTATCTCTTGATCTGGATCTAGTTGTTCAGTAATATGGCAACCAAGATAATTAAAACTCGACAGTCTTTGAATTATATGACCATCAACATATTATAATCGTGCATCTTGATGTGCTAAACGGCTAAACACCATGTGTTTTGTTTTTGAACAGTTTATGTTTAGGCCAAACTCTCTTCCCACTGTATCAATGGCATTTAAAAGGCATTGTAATCCATTTATTTCATCACTTAAAATAACTGTATCGTCTGCATATCTGATTGTATTTATCAGAATTCCATTAACTTTCACGCCCTATTCCAAATTATGCAGCGCTTCTTTCAATATTCTATGTGAATATAAATTAAATAACAGTGGGGATAGTATACAACCCTGTCTGACACCTCTTTGTATTTTACATATTTCTGTTGATTTTCCGTTTATGCGAACTGTCGCTGTTTGACGCCAGTATAATTGGAATTACCTCAAATACAAAATACGGAGCATTATCGTCCTCCATTGTTATAAACCTCCATTGCCGCAGCATGTGTTAAAAGATATTGGTCGAAATAGAAGACGCAGATGTGTTAAATGCTATAAAAATCTGAGTGGAGCTGGTGGTCGAACAGAAGCCCAAGAAAATTCACCATTCACAAAATATAGATTAAATATTTGCCAAAAAAGTTTTTGCTCGTCTTGTTTCTTTGCAGTTCATTAGTGTACTAAATAAACGTATTTTTTTTCGCTTAAATTTATTGTATTTTATAATATTAATATTCTTTTTTATATTTGTATACAAGTTTTTATAAAATATGTGTTTCTTTGCATTAATTTTTATTTCTTTAAATAATAATTCGCGTAACAAAGCTGTTTTATTTTTATATTGTTTGACAGCCATGTGAAGCCACATGTTACTCTTAATTATAGAGGCCAAATGCATTTTCTTGTTCTTACAGCCATTGTACACAACATGTTCCATAAGCATTTCACGGCGTTGAATAGCATATGCGGCTTCACACAGCAGTAACGTATCCTCCTGTCCGGGGTGCATGACTGGCTTCACACGACCAAAAAGACAAATTTGCTGTGATGCTGCAGTCGCATCTCATGGCAGCGAAGGTGTTAATTTGCCTACCACATTGGGTGTCACTTGTAACAATATAAATTGATTATAGGGGGTTGAAAGGTGGATCTGAACAATTACTGGGCTGGAGATAGGGTAAGAAAATAAACTGAAACCTCTGCGAACGGCTACTCTTGTTTTGGTTGGTGAGCGGGGTCGTGAATAAGGTTTCTTCGTTTGAGGAACTAGAAAACTAACTACAACAAAAAAGACATAAAAAAAATAATTACAGAGATTTCCTGAACAACAAACACAAGAATATTCTTAAACTATTTAAATTGGACACCGTTTAAAAAAATCCTCTTGCTGGATATAAAGAAATGCTTTTCTTTCCTAAAAATTGTTTTCGGACGAAAATCTTGTTAAAGCAAATAATTTTAAACTTCTGGTATAAAGATAAATATTACATATTTAATATTATTTCACATTAATAGTTATTACAAATAAAATTATCCAAATTTATCAACAAATCTTACATTGGCGCTATTTGTAGCAATTTAAAAAATTATTATAAATCAAAATATCCTAATTTTTAAGTTTATTCTTTTACCAAAACAAAATTTAAAATTTTTGGTTATATACCAAATGACAGAAAAGGATATTACTGGCCGTCATATGTCAAAATGAAATATCGAACTTTATTCAAATTAATAATTAATTATTAAGGTTAACTTAATTTAAATAAAAACTAAAACATGACAATTAGCTAATCCATAAAACTTATATTTATTTAAAAATTTTTAATTGTCATGAAAGCAAATCTTAGTTTATTTACTTGGAAAAATTTTAACAAAACCTTGCTTCACTAGCTGTGTATTTCCTTTTAAATTATTAAGAAAGTTTATTACCTTGGAATTTGATAGAAATCAATTACACTGTCCCACACAAGCTGCAAATTATCTGAATGGACCCATGAAGACATAAAATGGACAAATCTTGTGGAAGTCAAACATTGAATTGGGATTTAGATTATCCTGGATGATAACAAAATGTATTCCTCAAAAATCGGCTGCTTACTTCTCACTTAAAACCATGTGGACTTCTTAAGACCTTGGAAGCGCTGTTTGTTTTAATCCCTTCTCATGGACTACAACTTGCAACAATACGGTGATTAACTAACTCACTAAACAGGGACTGCCAAATAGCATTTTAATAGTTATTTAACCAACAAGTGTATTAATAAGGGCGATTAACAATTGAGATATTTTAACGCGTGAGCGAAGCGAGCGCGTTAATATTCGAGATTGTTAATCGCCATTTTAATTCACAAATTCGTTACAAAACTGTTCCGTCGACCCTACTTTTCAGAAATAAAGATATCTTAGTTTAAATATTTATTTACTTAACGATAAACAACAATTTTTTCAGCTTTCATTGACTTTATTCAAAGTTTCCTTAGTGGTAGTTTTATTATAGTAAACATTAATATTCGAAATGATACAATTACTGAAATTAAAGGAAGATATTGATAAATATAAAATAGTCTTCTTGGACCTCTGTAAATTCTGTGATAGAAGAAGTAAATTCTGGTGGAGTTAAATTAAACTCTTCGTCAATATCCATCCTTTGATTTTTCAAATACACAGAATTTTAAACAATAAAGTAAATAATGACATACAATGACAGATAGTACTAACAGCGGCTACTTCATTTTAAATTAATTTTTTAATGGGAATATAAATAGGTATATGTTTGGTTGCCTACACCACAGGTCACTGCCAATCACAGAGCGTTTAATTAATTTATGCAAGCAATGTATGTTATGTTGCCTATAATGAAATCGTTCATTAATAGAAAATCATTCATTAATAGGGGTCATTAATCAATGATTTTGAGGGTGTTAAAATTGATCATAAATGGAGGGTCCACGGAAAAATTGAATTAACCACCTCTTAACTCATGAAATTAAGCAACAAAATTGCCGGTTTTAAAAACTACATGCTGAGATCTTATCTGTTTCAAACCAAAACTGCTTCTTCCAACTGCTACTACACTTTACACTACTTTCCGATCACAAAAACGAATAACGAATAACGATAACGGATTTTAAGAAGAAAATCGGGACTCAAACAATAAAACTGCTTTAGAGATCCATCGTAGAGTGATCTCATCTCATCAAATCGGTGCAAACATAAACTGAAAGATTCCTGTTTATTTAATTCGCAAAATAACTTATCAAACGAATCAAACGAATAGCAATCACAATTATTACAAAAAGACTCGAAAATGTTTATATTATTAATCTCTAAGACGCAAAAAGATTGAAAATATTTTTCGGTGTTTAAACATATACAAGGTAAATCGAAATGCTACAACTGACTTAAAAAGGAATTGAAATTACCGGCAAAAGATTATATTAAAATATTAACTTTAGACCAACTGCTACCCTTCTAAGGTCGTTATCCACTTTTAAATATGAACATATAAACAATAATTTGTGATGATTGTCAGTAGAATCTTTGCTTATTTACTTATTCTGAAACCCGTGTAAACTCACAGAATAGACCTTATATATCTAGGTGGAGCTGAAATTGTTTAATAAAAAATGTTAAAGACATTGAGTTGCGTCCCAGGTTATGTTTCGCTAAACCATAATTAGCATTATCCATTTTGCAATTTCTCATTATTATGGTAATTATAATAGTTAACTTATCTTATTTTCACTGAATATTTTCATAAATATTAGTTAAAAATTTACTTTACATTACGTTACATTAGAGACATTTTTTCAATTAAGGATCTATTGTCTTGTTCAGATCTTAACCAGAAAATTCTGCCGACTGAAAACCAGCTCGTCTGTCATTTGTCTGTTCCACTTAAAAGTAGAGTATTTGATACAATATTAAATCTTAGATCTTTGAGTTACTACGTTGTATTTATTTTGTTTATACTTTTTTATTTATAATAATATAAAATAATTTATAATAATAATTACTAAGCAGTAAACTTCAATATTTGGTTTCACATTTTTTTTTTATAAAAATGGATGATATTTATCTGTTACTGGCTCAAGAATATTTAAAAATAAATACCTATAACATGATAAACAAAACTTTAATATAAATATCATATTATTATGCATAATTCGTACTTTTCAGTTTTTACTTACTACCAATTTTTACAAAATCTATAAAGCCCGCTGCACTATACGACCCTTTTCAGTCAGAATAAAGTTAAAATGTCCGAAACAAATGGGCGAGAGGTAGACAATATCTACGCCTCTGGTAACAGCTTGGCATGGTTCGTTGGATATTTGATCTTAGAAAGGGATCCATTCGCAAGGGTTGATTTATGGTAATAACCTTCATGTAAAATAATATGTTTCGCAAAGTGCCTAACAAAGCCCCTATTGAATGACAATTATGAATGTATTTAAACTTGGAAGAAGAGTAACCATCTTAAGGATAAGAGGGGTTAACTTTTGCATTTTTATGAACACTGTGTCACGTTTAATGTTTAAGTTCTGATGAAAACTATAATAGTAAATCGATGTAAAAATTACTTCGAACATTTTATAAAAATAACTAAATCGAAAATTGGGATTTAAAATTTCTATTTATTTATTTTGCGAAGTAAAGAATATAACATACATAACTTCAGAAGCCTAGAGCAAACAGGTTACTGTTTATTCAAAATGCTTCGTTCAGTCTGCGGTTCTTCGAGGAGACCATTTTTTTATTTTTATTGTTTGGTTGTTTTTCAACAAAAATTGTTGTTTTCATCATAGACAGTTGACTACATTATGTGTGGTTCTTTTCTATCCTAAACTAAATTAAACAAAAATAGACAAGAAATATTATTGCCGTAGTTTGCATCACAGTATTTACACCCTTTAATAATTTTAGTGAGAAATTTAAGAGAAACTTAGAACGCTATAATTTGATTTTTTTATTATTTGGGTAGATATTTTGAAGTTTAGTTCACATCATTATTATTGAAAACGTAAGTTTATGAAGTTGTTAAGTAAAAGAACTAAAAATGTTCAGAAACGGCACTCAAAGATCTCTTATCTATCTTTAGAATATTTTGATTATATCGCGAATCATATTAAAATTGTATTCTTTAGAAAAATAAAAAGGTTTTCTAAGATTAAAGTAAAAAATAATAAAAAATATTAAAATTTTACTTATTTATTAAGAAAATTAGCAATATAACACCTTAATTTACGAAAACTTAAAAATATTTTTATTTTTAATTAAATAATGAGTTTTTTTGTATACATTAGGGCATAGAAAGCGTTTGACACAGATATTAAAATCTTTTTCTCCATAAAGCTTCTTCCTCTTCTACTTCTTCTTCTTCTTCTTCTTCTTCTTCTTCTAATGCCTCTAGAACCCTTTGTGAGTCTTGGCCTGCTTAACAATGTTCTTCCATTCTAATCTGTCGGATACTTTTCTTTGCCACTGCCTGATGTTCATGGTTTTAAGATCCTTCTCTAAGTCGTCTATCCATCTTTTATGGGGCCTTCCTCTTGTTCTGTTTCCTTGGGACTTCCATCTCTGGATTACTTTTACAGCTCGATTATCTGGCATTCTTTCTAGGTGACCAAGCTAGTTTAGTTTTTGTGACTTTACAAATCTAACAATATTTGCGCTCTGCATTAGTTCATCCAGCTCGTGGTTCATTTTAATTATCCACCAACCATCGCTGCATTGGGTTGGTCCAAATAGCTTCCTTAGTATTTTTCGCTCAAATATTCTCAGTGGATTTTCATCAGTTGTTTAGAGGGTCCATGTTTCAAATCCATATATGACCACTGGTCTAATTACTGTTTTGTAGATTCTAAGCTTAGACTCACGATTTAATAACTTACTTTTCATTAAGTCTTTGTATGCATAAAAACACTTAATACCGCTAAGAATCCGTGCTTGTATTTCTTGACTGATGTTGTTGTTGTCATTTATTATTGAGCCTAGGTAGCGAAAAGTGGAGGCGTATTTGTAGGTATGGTTGTCTACCTTCAGATTCTCATGTTGATTCGATTTTGTGCACTCCATATATTTTGTTTTGCTTTCATTTATATATAGACTAAACGTAGCAGCTTCTCGTTTCAGTTCTATAACATTTTCGCTTAATACCCTTTGGTTGCGGATTATTATGGCAACATCATCTGCATATGCGCATATTTGCATTGATCTTGTATTAATACAGCCGTTTATATCCAGTTTTATAACAACAGCTTTTAAAGTTAGATTAAAAAGTGTTGTTGATAAGGCATCACCTTGTCTAACTCTATTTTCCATATCAAAAGCCTGCGTCATATCTCCATCTATTCTCACCATAGCTTTGGAACCCTCCAGAGTCATTCGTATAAGTTTAACCAACTTATTGGGTATCCCTAACATAGATAGTTGTTTCAACATCTTTTGTCGATCTACTCTATCAAACGCCTGTTTGAAATCGATATACAAGTTGTAAATAGGTATGTTATATTCAACACATTTTTCATTTATACCCCTTAACATATGTATTTGGTATATAGTTGACCTCTTTGGTCTGAAGCCACATTGGTATTCACCAAAAATCTCCTCCGAAAACAACTTCAGGCGGCTGTATATGATTCCTGATAATATCTTGTAGACGACATTTAAAACTGTTATGCCCCTATAATTTTTTCAGAGTCGTTTGTCTCCACCTTTGTACATAGAAAGTATGATTCCTACTTTCCAATCTTCTGGGATGATTTCTAGTGTCCATATGCGGTCAATTAGTTTATGGATGCGCCTCCATAGCGCATGTCTACCATTCTTTATCAGTTCTGCAGTTATTCCATCTGTGCTTTGTTATTTTTTAGATGTTTTATGACGTTTATCGTTTCTTCTAATGTTAGTTGCTCAACTAGTTGTTCTGCTGTATTGTGAATTATTTTTTCATCTTCGTTTTGCTCTTTTTCTGGGTTTAACAGTTTTTGAAAATGCTCCTTCCACCTTTTCATCATTTCCTTTTTCTCGCTGATAATTGCGCCATTTTTGTTCTTGCAAACTGTTGATCTTGTCATGTATCCTTGGGTGTATTGCTTGGTTTCCTTGTAAAATTTTCTAGTCTTTCTTCTGTTATTATAATCTATAAATTGTTGTATTTTTCTATTCAACATTTCTCTCTTTTTCCTTCTACATATTTTCTTTGCATCTTTTCTGAGTTCTTTATATGCCCTTCTATTCAATCGGGAATCCCTTTGTAGACATTTCTGTCTAGCTATATTTTTGCTATTTTTTACTTTTTGGCAATCTTGGTCAAACCATTCCTCGTTTCTTTTGCTTGAGGTTTCACCTAATGTTTCCTTTGCCCTATTTGCAATTGTCGTTTGGCTGACATTCTATTCTTCTTCAATGTTGTTTTGTTCTCCTCTTTCATTTAATATTACTTTTATTTTCTGCTGGTACTTATTCTTCTTTTTAGGATTTTTAAACATATATGTGTTCCATTTTTTTTGTTTGGCGCCTTTCTCTTCTCTTACCATTGATATTCTTTGTTTTATCTTCGATATAACCAAGAAATGGTCTGAATCGAAATTTGCGCCGCTATAAGTTCTAAAATCCGTTACAGAGATTGTTCACCGCTTAGATATTAATATGTGATCAATTTGATTAAATTTATTAGTACCAGGTATCATCCGGGCTTTATGAATATTTTTATGAGGGAAACACGTATTAATAACTCTTAGTTTGTTTTCATGTAAACTATGCTTACCAAAGGATTCTGCATATATTGGCTCTTTTCCCAGCTTCGCGTTCATAGCACCCAGGACTATAACTGCATCTCTCTTCTGTGCGTTTTCACATTCTACTTGCAATTGGTCATAGAATTGATCGGCTACTAGTTCATCTGCTGCTTCCGGTGGGGCATGGATATTAATAATTGTAATATTATGAAATTTTCCCTTAGACGTATTTTGCATATTCTTTCATTAACTGGAGTGAAACCCAATACTGACCGGCGGCATTTATGGTTTACCATAAAACCCACTCCAAAGTCTGCTTGTCTTTCTGCTCCACAGTAGTACATACTGTATTCTTTTTTATTTATGCAACCATGCCCTTTAAATCTGATTTCTTGGAGGGCTGCTATGTCTACTTCGTACTTCAATAATTCCTGTGCAATACTTTGCAGTTTGCCTGCCTGCACCATGGTTTGGACATTCTAGGTTCCCAGTCGCAAATCCATCATTAAGTCTTTATTTCGTAGGTTTGGTCGTTGTACATTGGTCCGTTCGATTAGTTCATTGTTCGTAGCATTATATATGGCCATAGCTTCTGAATAAGCTATGCTTTCTTCCTTCCTCGTCCGCCCTGACCCTACCTTCCATTGGGGTTGGTTACCCAATCTCCAATAGGGTTGCTCAGGTTTACCGGGGTTCACCCGTGTGATCAAGATTACACTTGTTGGAGGTGAGGATAGAAATTGAGTAGGAGAGGCTAGAGGTGTTATCTGGAAGCAACACCTTGTATTGCGCCTCACTACTCCTTTGAACCCCAGGCTATCTCCATAAAGCTAGGAATTTAAAATTGAGTCGTAGAAATAGCGATGTTCCGGTTTGACAAACTTTAACTGTTCTCTAATAATTGCCCGTTTTTCTTCACTTATCGTGCCATAGTTTCCTTCCATTCGTTCAACTTCGAAATAGAAGCCATATTCTTTCATTAGGATCCATTTGACTGCATCTCGAAAATTTGTCCTTCCTTTGTTTTCATCTGTTTTCCCATTCAGTAATTTTAGTTTACCTGTAATATCACTAATTTTTCGAAATTTATCTGACATATCGATAACAGTATTACTAAGTGAAGCCGTACATAATATATTACGATATTGATCTGCTTCATACACAGTCTTAAGCTTTTGTAAAGCTTTCTAGATTCTTCCAAAAATCTTTGTATGAATTTAAAAAAAAAATGACCGACTTATGGATATTTATAATCTATCACTTTATAGTTCATATAACTCATCAAGCATCATACTAAATCTTAGCAATACACTCGCAACTTCACAACTACCCCGGTTAGTAAAATTCTCCGTTCGAGTACGATAAACTGCCCTTTCTGATTTACTGTTGAAAACATGCATTTCAAGATTATAAAACCAAATTTGTCTTAGATGTAGGTATTTTGGGCAGTGGCATAGTTTGCTGCAAATCTACAGTAAAATACAGTACACTCTCGTTTTCTGCGTTTCTTTCTGATTCTTCGCATCCCTTCAAGTGCATCATGATAGTTTGCAATGTGTTCGTCAATCTTGACTCCTGCATAGCATGTTGAACAAGTATCGCTCTTTGGGTAGCCAAATGACAAATTAAACTGCGATACAAAAGCTTTGTTGTAGGATGTTTTTTTTTTACTTTAAAAATATTTGGCCAGCTATCGTCGTTGCATATTTCCAAATACAGTTGATGCTTCTTCGTAACATTTAGCAAAGGCGATAAGTACATTTTTTATGTATTTTTAAAAGAGTAATGCAATTGTTCGGCAGAAAAAGAACTTGTATGCTTTTTAATATGATTAGTAACATCATCGCTTATTTTTATAGGTCGATTGTTGTGCTTACCTCTCCGATTAGCAGGTGGTGCGGTCACGCTATTTTTAATGCGACTTATAATGACATGGGCTTTTTTTCTTTCAATTTGATATAAAGCACAAAGACTCAGTTTTCACACTTGAACACTGAAGCCTTTTAAAGTAACATAATACTTATAAGACGACGATTTGTGTTTCCTTGCATCTGCACGTACTATAGCAACGTCACTACGAACAATACTTTGGACAGCAGTGCATTTTTGCTATTAACATCATAGGAATAAAAATCCTTTAACAATGTTTTCCTCTGCTCTATAAATCTTTCCTGCAATTTTCATGGCATCAATTACCTTCTCATATAGATTTTTTAAGTACTATATTCTTCTCTTCTTTCTCTGGAAATAGCTGCAGATTTAGCTTTTTAAGTTGCTGCATTCCTTGTTCTTTTCTTGGATTTATTTCCTTTCTTAGGAAATGTTTTTCTTTTGCGTGATCTATTTTCCACATCGTCGTTGTTAGCCACATGATCGTGTGTGCCGGACCCATTATTTTGTAATACTTCTGCGACGTGAGCCAATAAACTTGACGACTCAGCAAATGAGTTTGACTCTGAGGATTCCTTTACAAACAGTTCACTACCAGCTGATGAATCTTCTTTTCATGGCGCCGTCTCCTTTCGAAGGTTGGCGATCCAAATGGCAATTGTAGTTTTGGAAACTGCTGCGCGAAAGATTTCTGCGGATGAGCGGTCGAACCATCTCCGCAGGTCTTTCAGCCATGAGTTCTGGCGTCTTTCTACTGATCTTTTGCCCTGTACTTTTTCTTACAGTATAACTTGAAGATATATATCTTTCATATCTTTCGCCTCTGAACACATGATCCAAGTATTGCATCCACTATTTTATTGTTTTCCCGAGAAAGTTCCAGTTTAGCGTAGGACGATTTACCTTCTGAGTCTTCAATAATATCTGAGTTATGGATCAAACGTATTGAATACGAGTCAAAGCGATGAAATCTTAAAAAACAAAGATCTTTCAGGACATTGTAGTAAGTCTCTCCACAATCTGATGGCGGAATGACATCGGACGAATCTGCTAGTCCTAAATAGTCTGAAAATCGTACTGTGTGGACTCCGTCATATAGTAAGGTAGTTTTAAAATAAGTCCAAACAAAAGGTTCCATAGAACTGGACCTATTACTGATCTTTTCGGTATCACTGCCAAGGAACTAAAGTTATTACCTGCCCTAGTTGAGATCTTCCTATTTTTAAAGTAGCCTTTGACTAGAAAAACTAAACAACAGAAAATGTGCAGGTATAGGTCGGATACCAAATGAATTGTTGGAATGTGGGAGTTAGTCAATGTTGTAAGTATCGGCCGATCGCGCAAGAGATGGGATGAAATCTTCCATAAAGTCACGCAGCCGGTAATGGACAAGAAAAATGGCATATATAAAGAAAGAAAAAGGAAAAGTATTATAATTCAGAATATAATAGTGGCGGGCGAATTTTAGACGCATCTTGTATAGATTTATTACAATTTTATTAATATTTAAATTGTATCGTATACATATACGTACTTTTTTTTTAATAAATTCATTAGGAAAATAGTTTTTTTTGCGTATATTATGTTATATTATTAATCTTTGCTTCTGGCAGTTTACGTAGTATCACCGTATTCGTTTTTAATTACTGTTAAAATACGTAAATATATTACATTTTTTTTAATTTATAAAACGTGTTTTAAAAATTCTAAAGCAGCACATTTTTTTATTAAAATAACTTTTATAATATGGAAAATATTCTTCTCTGCTATGTTTATTAACAAAACATTCGAAAAAAACGTCTGCCGGGAGAAACGCAAACAATACGAAACATATTTTATAATTTTACTTTCGGTTTTTTCCTTGGTGAATATCTTGAGACGACACTATCTCTTTTGCGAATGTTATCGCCATGATTTGTTGCTCATTCAGGGATATAATATTAGTATTCCACAAAATTCTTGTTAGCTTTTTCGTGTTTTAAGCTCGAGAAAATTTACATAATACATGTACATAAATTTCATTTGCCAAGCTTTCATCCTGTTTCAGAACACTCCCTGTTTGAATTTTCTTAGCAAGAAGGGCAGGAAAGAGTATTGTATGATTTCAAAAGAATTCGCTTGCTCCAATTTAATAAATTGTCTAGTGATTTATAAAAACTTGTTTCTACGTAAAACTAAAAGGATTGCCTACACTTAAATAAAAATGTGAACTGTAGAATAACTTTTAAGATAAGACTCAATCTTTTTTTTTATACGAAGATACTATAAACACATACATTTAGGTTTGGGATATAAGCTAAAAAATAACGTATACTCTTAAAAGGTATGTATAATTTTAAGTTAGTTTGTGATAATTTAGTAATTAATTGAGTGAATATAAATACTTCTTTATTTATTGGGAAGGATTTAAAAATACTCTCAACAAAACTAAAAACAGCTGTAACCACTGTGACCAGAAACACGAGAAGTGCAAGGAAAATGGGTTAAAAGTAAGACAAAAAAGATAACCAATCATTTACCAAAAGCTGTTAAACAAAAATGTAATGGGGTAGTGAAGCGCAACATATAGCCATTCCTATTCAAATGTTAACCTCACCTGCTCGTATAATGATCTAGATCAGGGTCCTCTGACGTCCGAGTGTTAGCAATCTACCATTTACTGGCCAATGGCTTAGGGCGGATGCGCTAGTAAGTGGAAGGACACTCTGTTGTCCTGAGACTGAGAAATTGGTCTCGAAGGCGGAAGAACCAAGAAAGCGGTCAACGGCATCAGAATGCAGAAGGCACCACTGGATTAAAGGTCCCTGATGACACCTCTAGTATAAATTATAATGGCTAGCACTATCTTCGCAAGAGACATTATTGATTATGGTAATCGGAGACCAAAATCCGGCAGAGGAGGACAACCATCAGAACGCAAGGCCTCCTCGGTCGTCAACATGCGAAACTCTTGCACAAAAATCCCAAAAAAATACTCAACCCTCTTAGATAACAATAGCTACCTGGAATTTAAGAAGTATGTATCAGCCTGGAAAATTACAAAATGTTATTAAAGAGAAAGAGAGGCTAAATATAGATGTACTTGGGGTTAGCGATGTACAATGGTCAGGAAATGGAGAGATATTAATAAATATCCACAATATTTATTACACTGGAGGAGACAAAACTGATCATCGATACGCAGTAGGCTTCATCATAAGCAACACTATTAGAAAATCAGTACTAAAAACGAAGAAATAAAAAACGAATTAAAAAAGAATGTGGAAGTTAATATGAAAAAAACACTAACTGATAACACACAAATTATGGATGTAAATAAAAAGTGGTATAATATAAAAAACACATTACTGAAACCAGCTCAAGAAAGTTTGATACAACATAGGTAGAGGCTAAAAAACAGTGGATAACAAAATAAATACTATTACAGATGGATGAAAGAAGAAAATATAAAGAAAAAATCTACAAAAGTATAAACAAATACAACGAATAATTAGGGAAAAAATCAAAACAACTAAGTAAATTTATTTGACGAAACAATGTAAAGAGATAGAAGAACTAGAAACAAAATATAATAAAAGAAATATGCACAAGAACTTTTCCAAGAAGAAAGAGGTGAAATGGAGAAAATACAAGAATTAAATTCTTTAGAGAGACAAAAGATCACGATAGATGAAATCAAGTATGTTATCAAAAACTTTAAAGACAATAAGGCAGCTGGATTAGATGAAATACCAGTAAAACTAGTGGAAGAGGATAGCCTGGAAATATTGGCAGATTTATTGAACACGGTGTACGATACGAGAATAATATCACAAGAGTGGCTGAAGTCAGTATTTATAACCATAAATGCTGACTAAAAAACAAGCAACAAAAGAGTGCTCTGATTATCGAACACTGAGCCTCATGAGTCATACTTTAAAAGTACTACTGAAAGTAATACATAAGAGAATATACGAAAGGTTAGAGGACGATATTAGCGAGACGAAGTACGGGTTCCGAAATGGAATGGGTACTCGAGAAGGACTATTTGCCATCAACATATTGATTCAGCGATGTCGGGATGTTTACGTTGATCTACACTCGTGCTTTGTTGACTACGAAAAAGCTTTCGATAAAGTAAGACATGAAAAACTAATATCAATAATTATGAACAAGCACATTGACAGAAAAATCATAAATATGGTGCAAAAATGATATTGGAACCAAAGTGCCATAGTTCGTGCCAGATGGGCAACACTCAGAAGAAATGAAGATCTGTAGAGGAGTTAGATAGGGGTGTATTTTATCGTTACTTTTGTTTAACTTATATTCTAAAGAAATTTTCCAAAACACGCTCAATAATATCAAAGCGGGAGTTACCGTTACCGGAAAATTAATTAACAACTTACGATATGCAGACAGATAATATCAAAGCGGGAGTTACCGTTACTGGAAAATTAATTAACAACTTACGATATGCAGACAATACTGTGATCATGGCAACGAGTATAGAAGATCTACAACATCTTATCGAAAGCTTAAGTATGAATAGTGCTGAGATGGGAATTACTATAAACTCTAAAAAAACGAAGTACATGCTAATTAGAAAAAGACCACAAAATATACATCACCTATTGACAATCAATGGTAACGAGATAAAAAAAGTAGAAAAATATCAATACTTGGGAACTTTGATCAATGAAACCAATGATCATACTGCAGAAATAAACAGACGAATAGAGATTTTCAGATCAGCATTAATACGAATGAAGCCACTCCTAACGTGCAAAAATCAAAATTTTGAGATTAGATTACGTACCATTTGCTACGTACGCTATTATATATATTTTCAATATTATTATATGGAGCTGAGACTTGGACATTAAAAAAAATGCAAATTAAAAAGAATCGAGGCTTTCGAACTCTGGTTATACCGCAGAGTATTAAAAATATCATGGACTGATAGAATTACAAATAAAGAAGTACTGGAGAGGGTTAGAAAAGAAACAGAACTAATTACCACTATACAAACCAGAAAACTGGAATGCCTAGGCTACGTGATCAGTGGACCAAAATATAAAATTTTTAGACTCATAATACAGGGAAAGATTCAAGGAAGAAGATCTGTTGGCCGAAGACATTTATGGTTAAAGAATTTACGTGATTGGTATCAATGCAGATCGATCGATTTGTTTAGAGCAGCAAGTTTAAAAATAAAAATAGCCATTATGATTGCCAACCTCCGTGGGGAGACGGCACTCTAAGAAGAAGTTAAACAAAGCGAGCCAGATCCCTTTAATAAAACGAAAGGAAACAAAAAATAAGAAAAAAGTAAAACGGGAAAATCCCAGTAGTTGACTTCATACCATAGTTTAAAATAACCTGACGGTCTAGCAATGGGCAGTTACTCATTCCCTCTCTATGTCTTCATGGATTACTTAGAATCCAATCCCATCATGAAAAACCCTGAAATTTAATATTGATTCTGATATGTTGATAACTGTCATGTGGCAATTATTGGTTTTATCAACATATTTTCAAAGTGTATAGAGCTACTTAGTGTGTTTGAACTGAAACGTTTCCTTATAGCTACTTCTGTTCCTACACGTCGTAAGTGTGAAAAAAGCCCCGATTCATTTTGGTATATATTTGACAGCTTTACCATTCCCAGTCACAGGACAAACACCAGTACATTTGCCAGACAAGCATATTTTGCCCATTTTAAAGTGAAACTTGGTGATCAAGATAAAGCATGAGCACCTTATAAAGCGTGTAAACAGTGTGTTAAGGGTTAACAGATGCGGACCAAGGGAACAAGTGCTAAACATTTATTTGGTATACCTATGATTTGACGCGAGCCCAAAGATCATTTAAGTGATTGTTACTTTTGTATAGTGAAAACATCAAGATAGAACAAGAAAAAAAAATGTAAGATAAAGTATCCTAGTTTAGTGTCAGCTATACGCCCAGTGCCGCATTCAGTTCGAACTTTCCAAGCCAGTTTTTATTGAATTTCCCTCTTTGGAAGAAGGGGAATATGGATATACTGCAAATAAAAGCGACTCCATCAATGAAGATTTCGAAATTGAAGATGACTTCGTACGTAAGGAATTCGAGCAGCAAGAACTAAATGATCTAGTTTGATTTGGAGATAGATTTGGGACTATCCAAAAAAACTTCACAGCTCTTAGCGCCACGACTCAATGAGAAAAACTTGCTGAAAAGGGAGCCAAGGTATCCTATTTTCGAATACGAGACAGGGTATTTCTGAAATACTTTTAAAGTGATGGTGGATTTGTGTTTTGCCATAATGTAAGTGGTTTAATGGAAAAATTGAAAACTAATTTCAAACTATAACGCACCTCCTTATAGATAGCTTAAAGCGGAGCTTGATGTGTATTCTAATCTACAATGGAAATTTATTTGGTTCAGTTGACCGTAAAATGGTCTTCTTCCTACTTGGTCATCAACGTGGATACACAAAGTATCCCTGCTTTTTGTGTATGTGGAACAGCAGAGCTCGCTCGTGCGCAATATTGGATGCAGTCGAATTGGCCGCCAAGACCGGACCTGAGACCCCAAACATTGTACATCAGCCACTTGTCGACAGAAAGAATATTATATTTCCACCTCTGCATATAAAATTGGGTCTAGTGAAGCAATTTGTTAAAGCTTTGCCAACTGAAGGAGACTGTTTCAAGTATATCGTGTCAAAATTTCCTAGCCTGTCATTTGACATTGTCAAGTGCATGTTTTACATAGCCACCTTGCTAATTTCCGGGATAATATTGGTGCGGTTAGTGATGAGCAGGGTGAGCGTTTCCATCAAGATTTGAAGGTTATGGAAGCACGGTATCAAGGTAGATGAGAAGTACATATGATGGCTGACTATTGTTGGCGCATCAAGCGCGAATGTACTAATAAAAATAATACTAGGAGGCCTAAACAGACTGCTTAGACTTCATTTCAGTTAATCATAAATTAGCTTATCACCTAGTTCTTAAAATTAATCAAATTGATGCCAAGATTAAATTTACAATAGAACTTGAATCTTCAAATGCCATAAACTTTCTAGATCTATCTATCACCAGACTTAATGACCACTTCAACTTCTATCACTCTCTCTCTCATAAATTATCATATTTTAGAAGTTTCATTTATAGATTACATAACACTCCTTTATTTACTGACGAATACAACAAACAATTAAACATTATTAAACAAATAGCTGTTAACAATGGATATGATCACTATATCATTAAGAAACTTGTCTCATTGAGGAAAGAGAATTAAAATTACTCCAAATTACTCCTACTTCCAGGTATTTACCTTTTTATAATCCAAGTTGTTCTGAAAATACTCATATTTCTTTTAAAATTGGCAATACTCTTAACAATATACTAAGTATAACTTAAAAATGTTAAAATTAAGTGGTTGATTAGGCTACGTATTCTGTAGTAGTCTTTGCATGTTTTTGCTCTGTGTTTTTTCGTATAGGTACGAAGGTTAAATTTATTCAGCTTGAGGTCCTACAGATTTACCATCCTTAACTTTTCTAATTAAATTCTTTCACATTTTTCTAAATTTGAACAGCTAATAAGAACAGCTGAAGATTGAGAAGATTTTAAAATTGTAGTAGCCAACCTCCATTGAGGAGAGGGCACTTTAAGAAGAAGAAGAACTTTTCTAAAAGTTGACATGACTTCGTCGATCGTAATCGGGGGTGTTGTTTAGCATTCTGTATCCACAATGCTGTTCTCCTGCAAAAGTTACTTCCACTTATATCTTCTAAGTATTTAGTTCATCATCTACACTTAATTGTGGCTCAACTAGGTTTTTTGTCAGAGATCCGACCCTTCTACAGCTTAATAATGTTCTGAAGCTATTTTCTTGTGGCATTTTAAATTAATTACTATTTAAATGCGAATAAGCCACAATTAAAGGTTAAACTACGAGGCATGTTTTTTAAGTAAGTACCGTTTTGCGATTCCGCCGCCGCAGCACCACGGTCGGCGTTCCGCGCATGAGCGCTGGTTACCTACATCTCTTGTCTACGCACTGACGCCATTACAGTCTGATTCTTTATTGTATACTTGTTTACTCCAGTGTTTAAGATGCCTCCAACAATCGTAAGTCACGCTGATTGTGAAGTATGGGCTGTTATACGATTTCTTAGTGCTAAAGGCGTAAAACCGATCGATATTCATCGTGAGATCGTTGAAGTTTACGGACAAAACATTATGAGTGATGGAATGGTAAGGAAATGAATGAGAGCATTTAAAGATGGTCGCACAAATGCGCATGATGAAGAACGGAGTGGGCGTCCTTCGGTCGTTAATGAAAATTTGGTGCAGAAAGTGGACGAAAAGGTGAGAGAAACCAGACGCTTTACAATTTCATCATTGTCCGACTGCTTTCCTCAGTATTCTCGTAGTGTTTTGTATCGCATTGTTACCGAGAACTTGAATTACCGGAAATTGTGTTCACGTTGGGTTCCAAAAATGTTGACGGATTTGCACAAAACCCAACGTTTAGGCAGTGCATTGACTTTCCTTGAGCGGTACCATAGTGAAGGTGAAGATTTTTTAGACCAAATTGTTACTGGTGACGAAACGTGGGTGGCCTACGTTACATCAGAATCGAAACAATAATCCATGGAATGGCGACATTCATCATCAACCAAAAGAGTGAAGTTTAAGCAAACAATTTCTGCCCGGAAAATCATGTGCACAGTTTTTTGGGACAGAAAAGGAGTATTGCTAGTGGAGTTTCTGCCCCGTAATGAGACAATCAATGCAGCGTCTTATTGTGAGACATTGAAAAATCTGCGTCGTGCAATACAGAACAAAAGACGTGGCAAGTTAAGTAAGGGTATCGGTTTGCTGCATGACAATGCCCGTCCACATGTCGCTAATCAGACCAAAGATCTCATCAAATCATTTAAATGGGAAACTCTAGATCATCCTCCATACAGCCCTGATCTGGCGCCCAGCAACTACCATTTGTTCCAGCACTTGAAGAAACACCTGGGCGGTCAGCCTCTTCAAGACGATAACGAAGTCAAAACATTTGTGATGCAGTGGTTAACAAGTCAGGCGGCAGAATTTTATCAGGAGGGTATTCAAAAACTGGTGCTACGTTATGACAAATGCCTCAATATTCACGGAAATTATGTAGAAAAGTAGATTAAGGTACAGGCTTTCATGTAAAAATAAAATTATTGCCATATTTTTGCACGTCTTTTTTTATTTCCAAAACGGTACTTACTTAAAAAACACGCCTCGTACGTTTATTGACATTTCAATTTCCACTTCGGAAATCGTTCTCAAAATACAAACATTAGTTTTAAGTTTTATACAACCTTCTACAGCTTCTTTAACTTTTTTGTGCATAGTGAATGAATCTTGTTTATCTTGCAGTAGCTGTATTTTCGCACAGTATTTTATGAGCCACGTACACTTAGCTATTTTGATTTTTATTTTGATATCTTGATATCTATGATATTGTGTCCTAATCTTTCTCATCTTTGAACTTTCGCCTCTCCTTCATCATTTTTAAAACTTGGTTTGTCATCCATGATTCTTCTTCATTTCTAGTGGCTTGCTTAATTTCTCTCATCATCTCTTGTGTGACTAAATGCAACTTTTCAAGCACTTGACCTGTTTTCTCTGCTTTAACGACAGTATGCAATTTATCCTGTATATAAACTTCCGCACTCTGATTTGTGTGTTCGTATTTCAGTAGCATTATGTCGTGTTTTGGGTCCACACTACGTCCCCTGTTCTTTAGCCTAAGATTAATTTTTCCAATCAGTGGGTTATGGTCTAACTTCATATCAGCTTCTGAGTATGTCTTGATTAGTGTTATCGAGATTTGCAGTGTTTTATTACTTATAATGTAAGATATTTAATTTTTACTATGAGGTTTTATTAAATATTTATTTAACAATAAGCATTACAATGGTCTCTATAGACAGAGTTTTTATTAGACTAATTTCCATTATAAAAAATTAATGATGTGTTTAATGAAAAATGAAGAAAATTAAGGTATTTGTTAAAGTATGTACATGTTCGAATGGATGTAGTGATAATTTTGTTTACTGGAAATACTATATATGTTGGTCTCATTCTTGTTTGTTACCAAAGTATGTAAAACAGTTTGAAGTAGTTAATACGTACATATTTTGTATTAGTTTAATTTTCTGAATAACTCCGCTGTGTTTTCTTTTTCCACAGCTTTTCCCAATTCAGAGTATGATGGTATCATTGAATAAAGATAAAGGGGAGATTCAGGACTCTAAGAACTGTACAGGAATAAAGTTAATGTCGCACACAATGAAAACTTGGGAGAGAACTATAGAGCAAAGTTTAAGGAGAGAGACATCGATAGGAGACGAACAGTTTGGGTTTATGCCAGACAGGAAGACAACGGATGTCTTGTTTGCTTTCAGACAGCTGATAGAGAAATACGGCGAGACGAAAAGAGAGCTACATTTAATATTTATAGATTTTGATACAGTTTTGATACATATAGTTCTTAGACAAGAGCTATTGAGATGTATGAGAGAGAAATGCGTAGTAGAAAAGTACGTAATGTTTGTGAAGGATATGTTTAAAGTAGCCTTTTCAGAGGTCGCTGTTCCTTACTCTTCGTCGCCGCTCATTTCTGTTCATCGGATCTTCTTCACCTAAACCTTTCGCTCTCGAGTCCTGTGCCACACAGTCATTCCATCTTCTCCCCAGTTTGCTTCTACCTCCTCTTTAATTAACTTCTAACAGCTACAACCTTCATCCCACATAGTTTTCAGTTTTACATCTAACATGACCAAACTATTACAGTCTTTGTTCTTAAACCTTTTTTAAAACTGTAGTCACCTCGACTGTTTCCCTAATCAAGTCGTTTATGATCCTGTCCATTCTTGTATTACCATTGTAACAATTTCATTTAAGCTACCTCCATCTTCTTTTGCTGGATCTTCTTTACACGCCTCACTCTACCACTTTTAACCCTTACGCGATTTTTCGATCACAAATTACCTTACTTATTCACTTTCAGTTAAACCAACCAGCTTGTATAATTTGAATAATTTCTCGATCTACTGTACATTTTCTGTTATGTAGGAGCCAATCTATTTAAATTCTTCTACTCGTCCTAGCTTTTCTCTACGCAATTCTAAGTCGCCAACCATTCCTCTTCCTCCCAAACAAATATACTCTGTTTTTGACCTACAAACCTCCCTAAGTTCTAAGTCCTCCCTCTTCAATAGCCCTTCTCCAGCACTTCAACTTCTCCTTCTACATGTCTTTGTTCTTTTTACTAACACTATATCATCAGCAAAATGCATTGACCAAGAAGCTTTCTTCCTTACTTTCTCTACCAGTACATCCATAACACGATTAAACAGGTAAGGACTCAGTGAAGCGCCTTGATGCAAACCAACCGTCACTGAAAAACTTTCGGTCACTCCGACAGCAGTGCTTACTTTGGATCCCTCCTACTGTTTACACACTACCTGTGGTGCTTAGGCACATATGCTGTTCACGTTGATATTGCATTTATTCAGTTGAACACTCAATATTATTAGTTGAACACCCATTAATTCGTTGTTCAAAATACTACCTACTCCATTTCTGCCGTGACTTTTTGAACTACTATAATATATTAACTTGCATCCATCTCCAAGATCTCTTAACATATTACATTTCTAACGAGTTTCCTGCATACAAAATACACCAATCCTTCTTCTTTGTATAAAATGTATAACATGTCATGCTTCCGACATTAAGAGTTGCAACTTTCAGAACTAGCTTCTTTGGCTTCTCACTCACTTCTAACTCACTTTTCGCAAGAGTTAGACGAAGCCACAACTGCGCGTCGCTCACGGGGAACGCTATATTTACTAAACTATTTTCTAAATTCCTGCTTTCCATGGTTTTAGCAAGGTTTTCACTGCCTGATGCTCTTCCGGACGCAAACCCTTCTTCTTTATCCTGGCTAAGTATCAGCACTGATAGTTACAGAGCTACTTAAAGCAAAACAAAGTATGTAAAACAGTTGTTAAGTAGTTATAACGTAGATACTTTGCATTTGTTTGATTTTCTGGACTTCCTCTATATTAGCCCTTAACATGGGGTCCTACGGTACAATACATGGGAAAAAAAATGGGCATAAGTAAAAATGTCGCAAAAAAACAGGGTTCAGCTAGCCCCGGCGATAGCAACCTGTAAGGCTTTCAAATAAAGAATGGTCAATGGTCTTGGAGGCAGAAGAAACAGGTGTATCTGAAGAGAAAACGGCCCTCGCTAGTTTGTTTAAAACGGTCAGCACAGGAGAATAAAACACTGACAAAAAAGTGAGCTGGTCTATCTGGAATAGCGGTTAGATCGACGTGCTTGCAACTGGTCATCTAGAAAGAAAA
The DNA here is from genome assembly GCF_040954645.1 of Diabrotica undecimpunctata. NCBI lineage: Eukaryota > Metazoa > Arthropoda > Insecta > Coleoptera > Chrysomelidae > Diabrotica > Diabrotica undecimpunctata. The sequence continues at coordinate 39,532,504 of NC_092808.1, read as the reverse complement.
CTGCAAAATTTTTCAAGTGTAAAATAAAACCAGACAGATAAAATGGAAATCGACACTACAAACGAAAAAGACTATAATTTTTGGAACCTAGAATGTAAGAAGTTTATCCATTAAATATAATGAAAAAACACAACTTAGACATTGTCACACTTAGAGAAACTCAAAAGAAGTGAAGAAGGAAACGATGACATCAATATATCCAACGGAGTTCCCAAAGATATAAGAGCAAAAGCAGGAGTTTCTGTTCTAGTGAAGAAACAACTTAAGAGATTTAACGCTAGTTGGAATCAGAATAATAAGCGAATAGTCCAACTAAAAACAAAATTAAAAGGATATCAATTAGTAGTAATTTGAGCTTATATGCCTGGTAACGACTACTATGAAGCAGAGAAAAGTAACTTATTTAACAAATTTCTAAAATATTTTATGTATGATGTGGAATAATATATCCGATCATATCTAAATACAATTTTTCATCTATATCAGCGTTTCGTTAAATGGAGAAAGGTTAATGACGATTTTAACTTTTAAAGACTTCGAAATATAGAGAAATTTTTCTGTGTATATAAATTTCAAGGAGATGTGCATAAAACTTTTTTTTTGATTTGTAAACAATTCCACTCTAATCGGCAAAGAACATTTTAAGCGTTCAAGAAAAACCATCCCTTTCAATTTATTAAAGTGCACGTTGATTTATAAAAAACGAAGTTTATACATATAGATGTAAAAGGAAAAATAAATTGGGTTGCTTTTTTGTTCTTTGGGTTATTCTTATACAAAGGAGAAATGGTTTTAAGTTATATTGGCTTTCGAAAACTCTAGACCTCATGTTTATAAAGGAGTGTGTTTGTATTGGTTTGTAAAAAGCAATATTCCTATTACTTAAAGCTATTAATCTATTGCACGATTAATTAAATTAGGTAAAAGATGAATTGGCCAAATTAATAATGTGTTAGAGACCAAAGGGAAATTAATTTGTTTATTATATATATATATATATATATATATATATATATATATATATATATATATATATATATATATATATATATATATATATATATATATATATATATACAATATATCTGTAAAAGAGGTAAAAGACTCGAAAGTAAAGAAATAAAGACACTACATCCATTTTCTATTTTCTTACTTTTTCTGGAGAGTAATTTTAAATTTTTTTAAATTTATTAATCAGTAAATACTTAAATATTTCTTATATTTAACCACGATTATTATATTATTATTGTGGTGTGTATAATCGTTTTTCCTTCCACGAAGTGTTATATACCTGGAGTTCACCGTTCATTATATAAAATATTTTTAAAAATGGGTAGTTGTACATAGTGTTGTTTACCTCTAAAAACTTTTTTAAATACTCTTTATTGGGGGTAATCGTTGGTGGCTACATCGCTATGTGTTAAATTTTGATAAAACACATGATAAACCGATGGAACAAAAGGCAATAGCGCAATTAAGTCATTGAGCTGGAAACGTTACTTGCTGTCTTCGATACCTCATGAAGTTGACCTCACACATATTTGGATTATAGAAATCGGTCTTATAAAAGAGCTTTCCAATGTGTTCTTGTTGGACTTGTAGGAAAACACATTTTGACAATAGAACAGGCTCTTTGTTAAAATTTTTTTTTCTACTAACAAAAGAAAGATTAAGTGACAGTTTCTTATCGAACAGCGCTTTGAAGTTTTTGAATCCTGCAAGTTTCATTTTATGCACTGTGTATTTACCTGATGTTTGTCTAACTAGCTGTTGCCAATACTTAAAATAAATAACCAAATTGTAGACTTTCTTACTTTTTGCGTGATCGTCTTTATTTGAGTGTACGTATGCAGTATCCAAAATTAGCTCAATATAATATTTTCATTTTGTCCATAGAGTTATCGGTCCAAAGAGTGATAGTTGATACATCTTTTCTATTGTAAGTTCTGTGCCCAGATAATTTCTCTTGCTACTTTGTCTAGAATAATGACTCTCATACTTTGAGAAGGAATTGATATGTTGATGTATACTATTTACGGTTTCGATAGGGGTTTTATTAATTGGCGTGTGTCTACCTATTTGATCAGCTTTTAATAAACCTCCTGGCTCAAATTTTTTTAACATATTCACTACTAAATTTGATATACAAATTGTGTTTAAAAACATAACCTTGCACATCTTCAATCGCTGATGGTTTACTGTAAAATGATAGTGTGGTTTATTATTTTTAGATTTTGTAGAGTTTGGGTCTCTCCTTCTTGATCGAAAAGTAGGTTGGATGTAGACACATGAGAAGATAGATTACTTTTTAACATATGAAACATTTGTTTTAGTCCAGTATAAGTTGAAGTTTTTGTCTTTCGTATTCTGGCAATCTTTCAGAGCATTTCATATTTGTTGGCCTCTTTTACTGAGTAGTAATAGCTTTCTCTTTTACCTTTGTTATTGCTGGTTTACCTATACGTCTCACATCATTGTTGTCTGATTCTGATCTTTCACCACTTAGAGGCTCATAGGTTTTCTCAATATACGAATCATCATCTCCAAACAAATTATCATCTTCGTACACTTCCCTACCATTACCTTAAAAGTTAATGTAGTGACCAGGTGGTTCTGAAACAAATTCAGCCTTGTTATAATAATTATAGGTAATTTTGTAGGCCTATAATTGACCAACACTAAAATAATCATTATAACTAAAGACCGGAATTTACTGAACAATTTCCGTTACTCCCAATAAAAAAATATAAATCTGGCAACATCTGTTTACTCTAATCTGTTACTGTTTACCCCTATCTGTATATTGGGAAGTGCTTGGTAAATTCCTGTCTCTGCTTACAACGGAATAACATAAATGGGACTGGATGTAACTTAAATAGGTGACAACAATCATACCATAAAATGGTCATTAGAAAAAATCAGACAAAATTCTTTACAAGTAACAAGAATATTCTAACCCATACTTCTATTTAAGGGTAGGTACATTAAATGTACTAGTAGGTACTGGTATTGTAGGTATTGTAGGTACTGTTTGGAATTCTGAGACCTATACAAAAGAATATAAAATACCAAATATTTGAGGTTAGTAAAATACTAAATCAGTGTTATTAAACAATAGCTTAACTGTAGGTGTTTCATTAGGAATATTATATGACAGTAATTGTAATATTCTTTTCCCAGAAGAGTTTGGATACATTTTGCAATTATTAAACAACGGATGTATTGTACAACTTTTAACAAGCTAATACTATTGCTAACTAAATATAATGGTTACAATTATTTTAGTTCATGACAATTCCACTAGGTACCAGGGTACATAACACTATGTCCGGATGGTAAATAAGAGTGCGGACATTTAGGAGAGGTAAACAACACCAAGTCCACATGGTGTTGTTTACCTCTGACTGGAAGTGGACTTGGTGTTTATTAAAAAGTCAGTAACTTACAGAAAAATTGTCTCTGGACATAGTATGGTTTACCTCTGTGTAGAGCCAGAAAGGTTATATTCAAAAGCGCAATAATCTCAATTTTGATAAAAATGGACATAGTGTCCTTTACCTCTGGGGTATAAATGTGTTATTATGATTTGAAAATCTGAACCTTATGTATGTTTAATTGATTTAATATGCCTTATGATTAATTTTGCTAACACAAATAAATAATTATAATTAAAATTTGATCTCAGGTCTCCTTTTTTTGTTAATTATAATAAGTGGCTTCAAAGTATTCTTTAAGCAGTTGCCTTTGAGGAAAGGATGGCCAATAGGAAAATAAATTAAACCAAATAATTTTGTTATACTAAACTATTCAATAATTTATTAAAAAAGAATAAAAAAAGTTATTATTAAATTCAGACAATTTTACAACTAATAAAAATCATAAATATCATATGCGCTAGTCGATATAATTAAAATTATAAATTCATTAAAATTCCTATACAAATTATCAATAATTGTTTGGACCTGTATTCAAATAAAAGATTTTTTCTCTGTGATTTCTTTTTTAAATTAATTCAAGACAAAGATTTTTCTTTCAAAAAATATTACTTCTTTTAATTTTTTATATCTGAATTAAAAGATTATATGTATTGTGAAATAAAATCACTAAATAAAATATTAGAAACCAAATTAATTATGATCTAGTTATGATCAAGGTTGAAAGTCTTTGGTAGATTGGTTGATTATATGGCAAATCTAACCTTTTATTTCCAAGAATTCTCTACTGGCTCCGTTTCTTCTTACGACTGTGATCTGCCCACCTTTTGCTCATACTCTCAGTTGCTCTACTCGCGCATGTTATCTACTCGGCTTGTCAACGTCTCTTGCACACACTATCGTCGCAACAGTCTCTCCAAAAGCTCCTGGCCCTATCTCACTCTCCTATCTCCTATCTCACTTTAACCCAATTTATTTCTAGTCGAAAGGATTTTCAGTTATTCGATTAGTACCAAATTTACTATACACCTTATTTGTTATACTGTTTGTTCAGGCTGTAAGGCCGTTGTCTTCTAATATTAGTTCTCGACGTTTCGCCAACACTAGGGGTTGGCACCTTCTGGAGATGTTACTGCTTCGCTTGTAAGCTGAAAATTTTTAGCTAAAACTTTCAGCTTACAAGCAAAGTAGTAACATTTCCAGAAGATGCCAACCCCTAGCGTTGCCGAAACGTCGAGAAATAATCTTAGAAGACAACGGCCTAACAGCCCGAACAAACAAGTTAGACGATGGCATCGCAAAACACCTTTCACAATAAATTATTGTTTGACAAAACTCTGATAACTTTCACTACAGGATATGCAACAAAAACAACTTACTTTTTCCGACGTTCAAATCACAGTAATGTTTCTGCTGTCATTTTTTTTTATTAAGACATAATCGTTGGTTTTTAATCAATATACAGACAGCCCTAAACACTTTTGAATGTAGACTGAAACTCAGAAGCGCAAATTAGTATAATATAGATATTATCTTATTATATAGATATTATATAGATATTAAGATATTATCTTATTCCCGAACAAATTCCAAAACCTATAACATTGACGCCCATCACAGTGATTCACAACTTTTCTGATATCGCTTATTAGACCATTGTTATACAAGCTTTAGCAAAATGTTTCAATTACTCCGTTACCCCAAGTAACATTCCAATTAAGATAATCATATGTCAAACTGAAAGATCTATCTCGAATTTACCTTCAGAATATGCTTAACCCTCCTTCCCACGGGTGGGGTCTATCAGTACAACTATAAATGAAATTGCTTAATTTTTTTAATTTTTTTTTGTATTTTTTCCTAGACTTGGTGTACCTTTTAATAGCACTGAATAGTACATTTTAGCATAATTTGGTGAAATTGTATGAATCCCTTCAATCGCCACCTGCAAAAACATCCTGACAGACCCCACCCGTGGGTGGGCGTTTCTTGTTTTGTACTATGGCTTGGTTAATATTGCAGCTATAAATGCATTTATTATATACTGAGATCTAATAATACGAATGCAGAATTTCGGTTTTCTCGTCGATTGTTTCTTTAGGAAGTCTTTAGGAATTGCGTTAGTCCAGAAAAATATGAAAATACGAGCCCTAAATATGCGTATATAGAGAACATCATAGTTACTTGCTGCACAATTTTCTGAAATTGAGCAAATGACGAGGGATGACCCAGCCCCACGAGAACAGGGATGTATAATAAGTATTATATAAAAAGAAAAACTAGGTATTTTTGCCAATTGTACAAAAACTGGTTATGTATGGAACATATAAAAGCATTTTGTGCTGATCATGTAGAAAGAAAATTTACATAATTTAACCCCCTCTATTTTCTGTTTCTAATTTTAATTTTGGATGTATCCTTTTTACTTGTATTACTGTAAGTATATAGAATAATAATATTGTCTTCTTTTATATTTTTCTTTTGTATTTTGCCGTTCATGATTTTTTTAATAAACTCTTGTAAAAAAATAATGGTGTTAGTTATTTCGCAGTAAACTATAAAAATATATATTGATAGACATATTATATGTACATTTAGGTAGTACAACGTTATATCAGTAAGTTTCCTTAAAAATTAAAAAAAAAAATTTTTTTAATAAGAATATTGTTTTAAATTTGGTCCTGATAGACCCCACCCGTGTATTTGTGTCACAAGAAAGTCACCCGTGGAATGGAAGGTTAAATTACTACACAAGGCATCGCTAATGTTCTTAAAAACGCAAAGCTTCCTACTCCAAACATTAGTTAATCCGAGAAAAAAGAATTTCAGTAAAATAAAAATCTAGTCATTCCTTCCGCCGATAGAGGAAATGACATCGTCATCAATAATCTTTCTTACATTAATAAACTCTTAAGTATCATTAATGCTTCGGGCTAGAGACTCCTAATAATACAACAACCTATCTAAACCAAACAACAAAAGCTATCATTAACAAATCCTTTCTTCCTGTTCACATAAAACAATCTCTAATTTCTCGTAAAAAGTTTTCTAGAACACTTCGAATATATGACCTACCCAAAATTCATAAACCCAATATTCCTCTTCGTCCCATTGTCAGTGTATACAACTGCCATACACAACTATTGGCCAAATACTAAGATAAAACTCTACAACCTCAATTTTTTTGTCAAAAATCTTCTTATTTTATAGAACTTCTTAAACAATACCCTATCGCACCGTCACATAATCTAGTAAGTTTTAATATCGTTTCGCTCTTTACAAACATTCCTTTATAAAAAATATTCTGGAAACTAAATGCAATATCCAGCAAGAATACTTATCTCTCATTAAACATTGTATATCCAACACGTATTACATTTTCCAAAATCAATTCGACCGACAAATAAATGGTACCCCAATGGGCTCCACACTATCTCCAGTAATTGTCAATATCTTTATAGAAGATAGCTTAAGGTTTTTATTTTGAATGTAAAAAATTTGAAATTGATTAGTAAAAGAATGATTAACGTCTGCATTCTCTTAAATGTCCTGTACGACGGGGTTTGAGGCTACAGATGCCAAGGGGATGCACTCTTGTAGCTTATGCCGATGATCTCGCACTGGTTGCTAAGGCGAGTCAGAAAAAGGACATGGCTATTGCGGCTAACACAGCCCTGCGTTGCATTAGTAGCTTGATCAGAGAGAACGATCTACAGCTAGCTCCTCAGATAACTGAGGTGTTAGTTCTCAAAGGAAGCCGGGAAAAATCCTTTCTTCGCTTTATAGTGGAAGGTGTAGAGGTTGCACCGGTTAAACCGATTACGGAGTCTGGTTGTCGAAAGGACTAATGTTCAGAGTACAGATCCAAGAGACGGTAGAGAAGGCAAACCAAAATCTGGAGGCGTTCAAAATCTGGAGGCGTTGATACGGCTGATGCCAAACATTGGAGGCCCAGGTAGCACCAAAAGAAAGGTGTTAAATTGAGTTTTCTAGTCAGTGGTAACCTACGCTGCTCCCGTGTGGCATAGCGTACTAAACACTGGGAAATACGCTAAGCTGATGAAGACTTCGCAAAGGCAAATGCTCCTCAGGGTCACATTTTTAACTGCCAAAGATGGGCAAATGAGAGAGGAGATTTCGAGAGGCGAATCGTTTTCAAGCTGGATGAAAGAAACGTTGTTAACCTTATATTGAGAGGAGAGAAAAAATGGAGAGAAGTACACTGTCTGATTTCTGGGGTGATGAAGAAAAAGAAGCAGGAGGACAGAGGAAGAAATTAAGCCAGGGATCTGAAATTTAAGGTTAATATTATTTATTGGTTTATGGCCGAACGTCTGAAACATTTTCAGATTTACGTTAGTAGGTACGGTTATTTATAAATTTTTAGTTTTTTATTTTAGTTGTTCATTGAGTGGCAAGACCACCTCTCTGGAACGGTGGTTAAGGTTTTAGCCGGAACACGGTTAATCTGGCACTACCCTGAGGTCTTCTGTCCTAGTATCCTACCGGGCCGTAAGATGCCAGGGTGTCTTGTTCCGTAATGTAAATGTACAAAAAGATTTCCCCCACCATTGCCTGTCAGAATTCAATGGATACCTTTTTAGACTCTTATTGGAATCTGGCAATAAGGAAATTAAAAAAAAAGGTCTACAAGATTAAGTGCGTACATGGAATCTGTTTTTCTATTATTAAAGGCCCTTTTGTGTTTAACTATACGTTGGTTAAAAGTTCTACCAGTTTAACCGATGTAAGTTTTTGGAAAGTTGCGAGAAATTTGTATATACCACTGTGTAAGTGCTTTTTCTTTTGCTTTTCTTTATGTTCTTAATATGTTTCCTCTGTAGACGGATTATGGGCCCGATAAGAATGGACAACGGAGAAATGAGAAGACGAATGAACCATGAACTAAGAGATATAATGAAGGGAAAAGATATAGTTAGATTTATTAAGGCACAGAGGCTGAGATGGCTGGCACACATAGAGAGAAGAAAAAACGACCTACTGTAAAGAAAATCACCAAATGGAAACCAGCAACTGAAAGACCAAGAAAAAAACCCAGAGAGAGATGGGAGAATCCGATCATAAGAGATATCAAAATTCTGGAAGTGAAAAACGGGAGATAACTATGCACATATCGAAATGAATGGAAGAAAATTGTGACGAAAGCCAAGTCATATAACAAACTTTAACAACATACAAGTGGAATGCGGAGTAATTCACCGCAATAAGCGAATCAAAGGGCTCTAAGTAAGAGCGGCAAACTTTCCACCCGGAATGAAAAGCCCTGATGATGATGATGAATATATTTCCTCAATTTGTTATTTCTTCTGAAATTTGGTGTTCTTTTAAGTAGACTGCTCTATATGATTTTCAAGAAAAAATGCTTTAAATGTATAAATTAATAACTCTATTGTTTTGTAATCTAAGAAGGTTGTTGCACTTAATATTTGGGACTTGCTATAAACTTCGATTGCAGCCATTGTATGGGGATTGTGGAAGTCTGATATATAAGAATATAAAGTTCCACTATTACATCGATTATCATCAGTACTTTGGCATCTGTAGTGTTTTTGATAGCATAATATATAACTCTTTCTCGTAGCACAGGTATATCAAAATGGCATTTGTCTAAGAAAGAGAGCTGCGCAGACCATAGACAAATTAGATACACCTTAGAGGAGAAAGCAGAAAAGTCACTTATTTGAACCTAAGTTCAACCAAATGGAAGGTATATAAAGAAGTTCTAGACTAGCATCTTTATTAGACCAAGATGGTCAAAAGGGCATAAAGATTGGACTTAGTCACAATGGAATTCCATACAATTGAGTGATGAGTCCAGATTTAAAGTGCGTCTTAGAGACAGTAGGAGTCGCGCCAATCGCAGGAGACATAAAGCTTTCCATCCCGACTGTCTGAAGACAAAAGTCAAATTTTCTGCACATGTCATGATCTTGGGCAGCATGTCATCTAAAGGTGTGAGAAAGTTACATTTTATCGATGGAATTGTAAATACGGACATATATGTGAATATTTTAGAAGAATCTCTTTTACCGATTTTGAATCACCGTTTAACATCAGCGGAAGATTTTGTCTTCCAACGAGATGGCGCAGGTTATCATACTTTAAAAAAGAGTTTAAAATTGATTGAATACCATGGTATAACACTTCTGGAATTTGTTCTGGACTTTGTGACGCGAAATACAAAAAGCTTTGAGAAAACATCCTGCCATGACCCCAGGTCCGTCAACGAATTTAAGGAAAAATTGCAAGACATATGGGATTCGTTTACATTAGAATTTTGTTAGAATTTGGTAAAAACTATGCCTTGAAGAATTGTGGATGTCATTAAAAATAAGGGGGATGTAACTCAATGGTAAACTTTCACATTTTTTTTTTTGGTAATATTACATATTATATGCGTTTTTTTTAATTTATCATTATAATCTTTAATCAATAGTTTTCATTACGTTATAAAATATTTTCTATAATTTTAAATTCAAAAATGTTGTTCGATGCATTAAAACTTCTAAAATTTATGCTGCGCTTTTATTTTTGTTCTCTTAAATTTAATTTTCTTATCAATCTAATGTGAAACCAACTGATATCGGAAGAGTCTCGTACAGCTATAAGAGAAGCCAATAGAGTACAAAACACAACCAATTAACACACTTGTAATTGACAACTGCAAATATACCAATACAGGAAGACCTCCTCTTCAGAGTGCACTTCCCTGGATGACAAATAGTTGAATTTTCAAATGACTGGGCATTAGTTGGCAACGAGACTTTGCAGAGATCCTCAAGAACTAACTGACAGACAGGTAAAACGATTGTAAACTATGAAAAAGTGGCATGGGCAATAAATGTCCTATATGCGAGTATATATAGTATTACCAGTAATGGATTGTATATATCTAGTGTTATTACAAAGGGACCCGAACTTTTGTACAGCAAAATACATAACATAACATAACATAACAATATCTTTATTTTTAGAAAATAATATACATTCCGTGAACATAAAATTATTTAAAAAAAAACAGTGTCACAAACGAAAATATTATTTACTTATTCCTAACCGTTACATATACAAATAGTCCTCCACAGAATATGGCTCAAGAGCTACCAGTAATTTAAATATTTGATGTTTATACAAACTTAATCTTTCCTCCCTTTTAATAGGTTCAGGCAGTTTATTAAACAATTTGATGCAGCAATAAAGAGCGTTTTTTTCTGTTATACTTATGTATTGGAATTTTATAGTTATATAACCTGGTATTTACTATACTATTGGGCTCAAAATTCCTAAAGAGTATTTTATTCTTATATAGAAACAGTAAGCATTCTTGAATAAATACAGCGTAAACTGTTAAAATATTATTACTCCTAAAATGCCCTCTACATTATTCCCTACTTTTTAAGTCAAACATAACTCTGATTATTTTTTTTTGAACCAGAAATGCATTATTTATGTCCCTACTGTGGCCAAAATTTATTGGACTATATCTAAATTTTGCTTCAAAATTAGCATGATACACTGTTTTTAATGAGTTACTATTCATGTATTTTTTTAGAACTCTAAAGCTGTAAATCACTTTACTCAAAGACATATATAACTGGTCAACATGTTTATCCCAACATAAAAAACTGTCAATATATAATCCTAAAAATTTGGTACTGCTGCTAATATTTAAAGTGTCATTATTTACAATAATACTGTTTGGCATATCTGAATGTGCATAATTTGTCTTAAACAAAAGAAGATCTGTTTTATTTTGATTTAAAACCAACCTATTCATAGAAAACCAGTCTTTAGCTTTCTGGAACTCTAAACTAGCATTAACGCTTAGAACAGACATGTCTTTACCACTGACTAAAATGTTTATATCATCTGCATAATTTTTTATGCTGGAAGTAGTATTAGCCACTAGACCATGAAGATCATTGATATAGATCACAGACAGTAAAGGACCAATTACACTTCCTTGTGGTACTCCAATATTGATAGTGCTTTCAGATGAGATGCCTATTTCAGTGTTTTTATGTATTTTTACTAAATGTCTCCTATTTGCCAAGTAGGACTTAAACCAGTTCAATGCTGGTCCACGTATACCATATTTCTCCAATTTATCAAATAATAGGTCATGCACTAAACAGTCATAAGCCTTTGATAGGTCCAAAAAGAGACCCAAAGCCATATGACCAATCTTAGTACATTTCAAAATATCCCAGACAAATTGAAAAATCGCAGTCTGAGTTGATTTTCCCTGTTGATAACCATGCTGATTTGCACTAATAATATGACATTTTGTTAAAAATTCTGTTATCCGCCTATACATAGTCATTTCTAAGATTTTTGAAAAGGAACATAGAAGGCTAATTGGTCTATAGTTATTAATTAATTTAGGATCACCCTTTTTGTAAACAGGTGTTAGTATGGCAGTTTTCAGGCATTCAGGAAATACACCAGATTTTAGTGAATTATTTATGATTGTAGTGAGAGGATTCACTATCTCCTTTATACAAAGTTTAAGGATTTTAGTGGGTATTTCATCAATTCCACAACTCATTTTATTTTTTAAATTTTTAGTTATGTATAAAATAAGCAATGTAGTGTAGCTTTTGGCTACATACCTAAAGCATGAATAGATAGATTTGGGTAATTTCTATCCCTAAGCCGGGAACAAGAGGATCGAAAAAGGCAAAGTAACTAAGACTCTAATGTCATTTCTACAGAAGACATTAAAAAAACGCTCGACAGGTATATTAAGGATGAGACACTGGTACCCACCGATACATCAAACAACATGCCTATAAAGCAGGAAATTTAAGCGAGACAGCACTCCACAGACACATCGAAAAAGTGAAGAATAGAATAGAATTTTCGATATAGACAGAACTTTCGACAGCACTTCAATAACATTCATAACCAATGCCATGAGACGCAAAGGAGTCGACGACATATGTTTGAAATGGATAGAATATATACTAAGAAATAATACAAGAAGTAGCGAAAGCTTTGCTTGGGAAGAAACTGCACCGTTTATCAAGCGGAGATTTATGTGAAACTGCAATGTGCAAAAGAGAATAATGAGAGATCTCTTAAAAACAGTACTGGCAAACTACTAGTACTCTGGTATATTTAGGTTACACCAAGCAAAAGACATGTACAAACTTGTACCGGGTACAAAGATTTTAGACTGGGTGTGGAAAACACCAATAGGCAGCAAACACAATAAGCTTTAGCTTCAGTAATAACTATTCATATTCATAGTAATTCAATAGTTCAGTAAAAATTATATAATTTTTGGATGTAATTTTACTAAATTTAAACATATCCATTCTTGTTCTATTTTTGGAACCTGTCATTTCGTGGATTTTGTTTGTAAATTCAATCTATCGTACTTTTTATTTATATCTTCTATTTCCTTGCTTCAGTTCTATATTGCGTAGTAGGGTCACTTATATTTTGCCTCTAAAATTTCCTGTTTGTTGTTTTCCTCGAATTTCTTTGTATTTATTTAGGCCTATTCCTGGATTTTTTTTTGTTCTTTTACAAACTCAATAATTTGTGCTGTAATTAAAGATTTACTTTCTCTAAATAGTTTGAGGGTTTCTCTTCTAATAGACAGAAGAACATCTTGAATTCTTCCCGTTTATAGTCAACATTTAGTTTCTGTATTGTCTTATTTGACTTTTTCTATGTTTTCCATTTATATTGTTTCCAGCATAATTATGTATTCACTATACTAGTTTAATTTATGTTTTACTATAATTACATTTTTTGATGGTTTTATATTTATTTATAAATCTAGTAGGCTACTTTAAAGGTCCATCGCATCGTACTGTGTATAAAGTATATTTTTAGCTATTTATAAAAATCAACTTAATTTTATAAAATTTATAACAAAAATATTTTAATGCGGCTTTAGCTCACTGTCATATACTGTATAAATCTAATATGTGATCATATTGCCTTCTTGAATGCAAAATAATTTTGTACCTACTATAATAAAAAACATTATTAAATAAAATAAATTAAATATAATATAAAAATATGTATAAAAACTGAGTACTTCAAAATGATAAAAAATTTGAGATAAAATTCTACCAAAACAATGTAGTACAACAGCGGCTCTTGGAGCTACATAAATCTCTTCGTATTTTATTCAGTCGGGTGAATTTTAGAAGTAATAACTGAAACCATCTAGGGCTATCTTAGTGTTCCAGCTACTGAGTTCTTAGTTCTTATCATCTTAAGAATGTCCTTAGCTGGAATAGTATGAGAGAATAAAAATTTTTTCAAGTTTTTAGGGATTAAAAGAAAACAAAATTTTAACACCGTTACAAAAAGAGACTTATATAAGTAGATGTTTTTTATTACATTTTAAATTTGTAAACTATTATTTTTTGTTTTACCAAAGTTTGAGTGTGTAAAAAACTTGGTTCAAAGGTAAAAACCTCGGTTAAGTTGACAAGGCAATTTTTTTGGTAATAAAAATCGTAAAATTGTAATATTACATTGAAGTAAAACATTGAAGTATTACGAATATATTTTATTTGTTTTTATCTAGGAATTTGTGTTAAGATGAAATATAAAAACTTTGCCAAAGAGCAATTTTCTAATTATAGAAAATTGCGTAAAACTAAGTCGAACCAACATGCTGGACTATTTTATTTCTTATTCTCCCCCTATTAATATTGAACATTAAATCATCGCCTAATATTTTTCAAATTATTTGTACTAAGTTGATTTGTGTAAATTAAGAGCATTAGGTACACAGACACTTATACTTTTATTTTAATAGAACTGAATATTGTAAAGGTGTTGTCAATATTATTCACACGACAACTAAAAACAATGTTTATTTAAAATTTAACTTCATACAGTAACCTCATGGTACAATGATTACACAAGGTATGATATTGCGCATGACATTTGACAGCTGGCCCAGGAGTGTGACGTAGTCAAGACCGCTCGAACCACCTCGAACCCATTATTACAGCTTAACGTACACATTAATTTTGAAATTATGCTCAAAAAATGATCTAAATTTTTTTTTAAATATTTTGTTTTGGTTATAATTGAATAAAAAATATATTTTCAGTAGCGTAAAACCTTTACTTTTCCTAGGGATTCAGGCGAAATATTTATATTGTTTTCATATATATATATATATATATATATATATATATATATATATATATATATATATATATATATATACTAATAATATAAGCACTCTTTTTGTATGCAAATCCGTTGAAATTTAAAAATTTTCTGCAGAGGAAATACTGTGAATAGGTAAATAGTTATTCTGATTCACTGTCACTCACTTCCAAGCAGTTTTACTGAAATAAAAACAAAATAGATTACAATAAAGAAAAATCTGTTTTACAATTTAATATGGTATTTTAAATGAGGTATAATGAAATTTAGTAAAATAAAAAATATACACATTACTATAACCTACCGATTATTATATGCAAAATTTACTTATCAAACAATATAATACAGTAGACTCCCTCTATAACGAGAACTGAAATGACAGACTAATTACCTCGTTATAAGCCGATCTCGATATATCAGACAATCATAATACTGTGCATACATATGAATCTGTAGTTTTCTAAACCATTAACTTCCTATAGTGAAGCCATTCGGAGCAATATAAGATGCTAATAAATATTGTTTGAATGGCGTTTTTGAAAAAAAGTTATTTACTTTTATTGTCAATGAAATATATTAAAACATAAAAGAGTTGTTTACTTTTATTATCAATGATATATCTACGTTAAAACAAAAAAGCTGTACTTATATTTTTTTCCAACTACATAATGTATAAATCGTATTTTCAAGGATAACATAAACTATTGCTTCTGCAATTTTAAGAACTCTGTTATTTTTAACTGCTTTAAATGGTCCAGTATCATTCTATCATATATTTTCTAAAGATGTGAAACAGTTGTATTTATTTATTGTAAAGAAGTTTATTACGGGCTGCAGTTAAGTTTATTGAGGGGCTGTTTGAAAAGGTATTTATTTACAGCCACGGACTAAAAACGTAAAAAAACACGTTTTTGGATCTTATTTTCTCTCGTTATAACCAAATTTGCTTCACTATAGACGGTTATAGTTCAATAGAAATTTCACGGGACATCTAATATATCTCGTTATAAGCGAAACCTCGTAATAACCGTGTTCGTTATAGAGGGAGTATACTGTAATATGAAAATAAGACACAAATTAGTTCAAACGCAAAACACAATAAATATCGACTTTAGAAGACTTTACACCGGCAAGACAGAAAGCTTGTATAAAAACAAAAGTTCAACAATAATATCGGTTATCAATGGTGACTATTGCAAATTGCAAGTTATGAGATAATAAATATATTTTAAAGTAACTCAATACTGACTGAGTCATCTATTTTATAATAGAAAAATAATTTAGATATATGCTTACATATGTGTCTTTATACAAATATCCACTTCGCAATGGGTAAAATTTAACCGGCGGCCGTATCCCAGACGAGTGCGTAAAAAATTACCAGCAGGGCGGGCCTGTGTCTGAGACTTGTGTGTACTTGTGGTGTTTAGTTACTGTTTATTTATACTGTATATTATTTTTTTTTTGTAAAACTGAAAGTTTTTATTTGCCATTGTATATCTGGTTTTGTACCTTTTTCAAAGTGCGCTGTGCAATTGCTTGTCGTAATAGTGACAATGAAGATAACATCTTTAGGTTTCATACATTTCCTAAAGATAGTGTGACCAGAAAACTGTGGATTATATCTTGGTATAGATAGGATAATTTTAATTGTAATACTGCAAGAATTTGTTCTAAACATTTTAAAACTGAAGATTACCAAAGAAATCTACAACAGGAACTTTTAAATTACGTTTCTAAAAAGGGTCTAAAACTCAAACCTGAGGCAGTACCTAGTCTTTATTTGTCTAAATCAAAATAGGCTACCCTTTTAACCAACCAAAAGAAACGCGTACAAAGAGCCGAACACAGAGAGTCCAAAAAGTATGTTGAGCAGCTTCTTACTACTTCTAGGTCAACGACGTAAGTCTAAATCGTTATTTTTATTAATTATTAGTCACGAAACCTTAAATGATTCTTTCATATCGATTTGTTAAGTAAGAAACTAGCCTCAGCCTGCTATGCAATTTGCAATAAGAACTGTTTCGGAGGAAATCAATTTAGCATCTTCCAAAATAACATATTTTTCTTTATTAAATCATGTTATCATTATTAAAATATATAATGTTATCATTATTATAAACAATACCAAGATAATTTTATGTGTGAATATTACAAAAGATGTCATTTAAAATGTTGTGCAATATTGTGTGACCTCACTACACTCATATTCGATGGCCAGCTAGCTCATTTGATATAAATAAAGTTGACTTTATCATTATTTATTTTGATTTTGTTCAGTAGGTATATCCGTACAAATTTTGTGTACCTTCATTACCACTTTTTTGTATCTTTTTAAACATCTGAAATATCGAACTCTGGAGTATAAGTTAACCTATACCTACGTGTAATAAAAGATAATTAAAACTTGTTTTATAAAGGATATCTATGTTAACAAAATAACTGTACCAAAAATCAATAAACTTAAATTAACTTCAAAATTTTATTTATGATTAAATATTATAATAACATAATTTTATCATCTCTTTATAATTACTTTAATTAAATTAGCCAAATTGTATAAAAAAACTTAAAATTAAAAGTCTTTCCTATACAACTACATTCAAATGTTGCGGGAATAAGCGTTCTTGACTACGTCATGCGCGAAAGCGAACCGATTTTGGAACATTATGTATCATACCTTGTGTATTCATTGTACCATGCAGTAACCTAACTTAGAACACTAAATATAATGATGACCACGTCTATAATACCTCACAAGAAGAAGATTGGATATATGTAACTTCAATTCACATTTAAGCTGTCAGTTTTGTATCTCAAAATATTATATTTAGACCAAAAAATGTTTTAAATATCTCTTCAAAGCCAGTTCCTACCTTAACCTTTCAGGGATAATGTGACATGATGGTACACAAAATGTAACATCGGATTAACAGTCCGCAAATCTAGAAAAGGTCCAAATCAAAATATTTTTAAGGAAATGGTCTGAAACAATTTTTTTAATGTTTTCTTTTTATTGAAGTAACATCTCAATAGATTGAGGTATATAGTATCATTTTTCTTTTGACAAAAATATTACTTTTTAAATATTTTAAGATTATTATAATTTTGCGTAATTTAATGATTTATGCACATCTTCATACAAAAAATTTTTCCGATACTAATTATAAACTTAATCCATATTTTGTGTTCTATAATTATAAAAATATGTTGAAATTTTTATTATTCTAAAAACTTATTCATTTATACTTTAAAAATAAGGTCTATAATTGCATGTTTATACGATGGATTCGTATACGCACCTTTGGCCAAAAGCATATTATATTTTTTTCGTAGACTAAACTATCTGAAATTACGATCTCGTCAATAGTCAATAGTCTTTTTTCTTGACTTAAATCAGTTTGAAAGTTTCCTTGTGTTTATTTGTTTTATATTCCATATAAGTTGAAATGAGGTAAGCTAAATTATTATTATATGAATGCGTGTATATAGTAGTAGTAGTACATTTTTTTGTTTATTTTAGTAAATTCTCGAATTATGAAATGAAGAGGGCACTAACTACTAAAGAGTTAATGGCTTTGTTAGAAGAAGACTCAGACTGTGAAAATGCTGACTCACTTGATGTGGTTTATGTGCCGCCGGAAACAGATGAAATTTCCGATGTAGAAGACATTGATGATAATATTATTGGTGAAGAAGGAATAAAAACGGATATTGCAGGTACATATGAAATACAAGTGAATGGGAATTCTGACGATTCTGATGATGATATTCCTCTGAACCACAGATCAAAACGTCCAAAGAAAGAACCAGGCAAAAATAATAAATCCAAATTTGTCCCAAGTTGGGTAAAAACAGATACTCCTTCATACTCGGCAGTAATTCAACATCAGTCTGATCGATATTTAGAAAATATAAAAGCCAACCATGGAGGCAAGTCACCTATTGAAGTTTTTTCACTCTTTTTTGATAAATAAGTAATTGAGAGCATTCGATATTTTACAAATATTTATGCATCGCAGAATAACCGTCACGATTTTGAAATGAATGATACAGATTTAAAAAAATTTATTGGCATATGTATATTATCTGGTTATCACACTCTGCCTCAAGTTGATATGTATTGGTCGAAGGATAAGGATAAAGAAGTGCACATTGTAATAGAAAGCATGAGCTGACATAGATTTCGTTCAATCAAACAGAACATACATTTGTCAGATAACACCTTACTGAATAAAAATGATAAATTTGCAAAATTGTCACCAATTTTTGAAATAATTAACCGAAAGTTTGCACAATTTGGAGTCTTTGCAAAAAAACTTTCCATTGACGAGGAAATGGTTCCATATTTCGGGCGACATTCGTGCAAAATGTTCATCCGTGAAAAACCTGTTAGATTTGGTTTTAAACTATGGTGTTTATGTTCTGATACTGGTTATTTGTTCAAATTTATTCCATATGGCGGAAAAACTGAGGAAAGAGATAATAGTTTTAGCTTAGGAACGGCAGTTGTTTTGAATTTACTTTCGATAGTTAAAAACCCACAGCAACATAAGGTTTTTTTCGACAACTTCTTTACGTCATATGCTCTTTTTGGACTATTGAAAGAAAAAGGATTCTTTGCAACAGGAACAGTAAGGGAAAATCGCACTGCTAAGTGTCCTCTAGAAGAAAACAAAATTATGCAAAAAAAAGGAAAGAGGTTTATATACATGTGCACGTGCACTCGATTCCAATTTAGAAGTTTTGGTGACAAGATGGAACGATAATTCAGTAGTGACTGTAATGACAAATACATGTGACGTTTTACCCCTTATGCAAACTAAACGTTATAACCGTAAAGAACACAAAGAAATTCTTATCCCTCAGCCTAATGTAATTCATCAATGTGGAGTGGATCTGCATGATAATGGCATTGCGAATTACCGTATTAAAATAAGAGGAAAAAAGTGGTGGTGGCCGTTGTTTACTAACATGATTGACAGTATGGTGGTCAATAGTTAATTTTTAAAATTGCGCATGATTCTAAAATTTTCCAACTGGAGTTTCGTTCTAGATTGATTCTTAACTTACTAAAATATAGTGGACATGCAGAGAATAGTGAAGACACCGCTACATCATTGTCAAACTCAGTATATGGACGTCCATCTAAATTTGCTTTACCAGATGAAACTAGATTCGACAATATTGGACACATTATAAAAAGAGACGATAATAGTGCAAGAAGAAAATGTCGGATGTGCAAAAGTAATACTATTTATTTATGTAAAAAGTGTACAGTGCATCTACACCCCGAATGTTTCGAAAATTGTCATCTTAAAATTTAATTTACAGTTAAGATACAACATGTTCCTTTTTTAAAAATTGTATGCGTATTCGGCCAAAGGTGCGTATACGCACCCACCTGTTTTTCCCTTCATGAGAAAAAAAAATTCTTTTTGGTTGTAAATTAGTCTTAATTTATGTGTTTTTAATCCAATCTAATAAATCAATTGTCAAATTTCTCTTTGTTTATTGTCTCGGCCCTTAATGGGTTAAGTAACAAATTTATTATAATCTTAATTTAAACTCATGCTTTAAAAATAAAAGTTCAGATATATCTTTTTCAGATATATAAATAATTTTAAAAACCTTCACACACAAAGTATGGGTAATGTTCTTTCAGGAATTTTTACTGAAATCCGATTTCTGAATACATAAGGCTTGCGAATAGTATGCACTTTTTAAATTTAAAACCACAGTAAGCCAATAATGTTACAGCATGCATCCTTTATTTTGCAGCATTAGCCAAATAAGAAATCGGTGTTCTTTAACACGTTCGCGACGACGCGCGACGTAGAATTTCAAAATATTTCCTCTTAATAGATATTTTTTATATATTTTACCTAACAGAACTAACAGTCTCTATTTTGACTATTATTAATATATTTTGTAGATGTTTAAAATCATATTTTTCCATTTAAAAGCTATTTTTTAGGTGTACCACTCGTGGATTACGCCGGCTGCAGTGAACGACCGACTAACAAAAATATGTTTCAAGTAAATGTATCGAATTTACCAGTCACTGTTGACAAGTTCATTTTTTTATGCAAGTAAGCACTTTATCTAGTGCAAACTGTTTATTTCTCTTAAGTAGTGTTTAAAAATGTGCACATTAAAGATAACGTATATCTTCCATATCCTATATAACATGTGGAAGTCGTTACTTATACCTCTTTTTGACCTGCTTATCTTATACTATATTATGTATTGCTTGTATTATGTTTATCTTGTACTATACAAACTTTTATACCTTTTTCTTAAAAAATAATTTCTTTTAATCTTTTCGTATTTCATTAAGAATTGGCTGATTATTATTTTAAACCTCTTCTTATTCTCATTTTTCTTTGTTATCATCTTCTTTATAATCTTCTGCACTTACATTTGTGAGCCAAAATCTCACCATGTCTTCCAGTGACGCTCTTATTACAGACGCTGATCGAAAGTCTTGATATTTCCTCTTGCATCGTTAATAAAATTTTAAATACACAGATCATAATAATAAAATAATTAACCTGGTCAATTATATTGTACTCATTTTAAAATTTATGGACTTGCTTACAGCGCACATTCCAACTCTATCAAATATCGTCTAGTCTAGATAATAGTATGTCGGCTATAAAATTAACCTAATGTCATTATGTAATGTTTATATGACGAATACTGTGTTTGCTATCGTAATAAAATATTATAGGTACGGTTTTTTCTTTGGTTTCGCATCTTTTTGCAAACTAACTTTTGCTTTGTACATAAGAGTCTTTTCCCAAATAAAACATGTACATATTTTGCACTTTTTTTCTATAGGCCTTTTTTTTCTTTAATTATTAATGGTTTTTACTGTTCTTAATAGTCGTTTGACTCTTTTCTACTCTTTGCTTTGTTTCTTCCATATAAAATATATCAATTTTTTTTTCAGTTTTGTATCTTCAAAATAAAACTTCTAATTTATATTTCTGGATTATTTACATTTATGATTCCGGACGTGTACGAACTCATCACTTTATAGCCCCTCCCCATAAAATTATTAGACCCTTCGAGATATGGTAACCTGATCACCGGCATCCTTTGGAGATAGGTAAACTCATCACCAGTATTTTTGCCTCAAGGCGCTGGTTTCTAATACGAAAGGTTGCCAGTTACCTGTTACACTTCTTGTTTATGTGGTAATTTATTAAATTCAGAAATTATTTTAAGCAAATTGCTTTAAAATAGATATTAATATCGATTTTTTTACGGTGTGGCCAATTTGAAGTATCTGCCAATCTAAGCGGTTTTGAGATCTGAAAATTCAGTTGCATAGGTTTTCGATAGTGACTTTATAATGAAAATATTTATGAGCATGTGCTGTTTCCGTTTATACCGGAAATAGTTTTCAACTTATTAACTAATTAGAAATCTATTAATATGACAGAATGAATCAAAAAGCTTAAGTAGAGTCTCCTGGCTTTTATAAACGGTTAAAGGCTACTTAAAGAAACATTATGCTGTAGAAACAGAACAGGTAGATGTAAACTCTGCAGTTTTATGTACTCCATTGTTTAGTACTGTCGAAGCGTAGATACAAAAGTGAGGATATTGGGACGAGAATGGTAAAAATGGTTAGAAAATGGGAATGAAAGGATTCGCATGGATTTGTGGTGAAATGTATATGGCTAAACTGGGATGTCCAAAACAGTTAAAGGGGAAAAGAGACTCATTACTTCGTAGTTCTCCACCATATAATCGGCCATTTTCATAAATGAAATGAAATCGTTGACAAAACAATCACCGACTCATTCTGGGTTTAAAAATGGCCAGCCAAATAAGTGGTGCAGCCACTTGCCGTTGGAATCTCTCCCTCTTTTAAGTGATTACCAAACCAAGTTTTTGGTTTGGTAAGCTATGGATGGTAAATAATTGCAAGAAAAATTTTGAAGCGTATTGAAATGAACCATCCAAGTAATATGCATCTGCTTTCGACAAGTTTCGTAAATTCTCAAGAATGCCAAAAATAATAACATTTTCTTGCGAATCGTTATCCAACACAAAACATTTATCGCGGTCCATCTTTAGATTCATCTGTTGGATTGCTTGATGTGCTTTCCCATTGTCTTAGGT
Organism: Diabrotica undecimpunctata; assembly: GCF_040954645.1. Classification (NCBI taxonomy): domain Eukaryota; kingdom Metazoa; phylum Arthropoda; class Insecta; order Coleoptera; family Chrysomelidae; genus Diabrotica; species Diabrotica undecimpunctata. The sequence continues at coordinate 39,509,765 of NC_092808.1, read as the reverse complement.
ACAGGTGACATAAAAGGAAAACGATCGTTGCTCATATTCCTCCAAATACAAGAGATGTCCGTTGTTGTCATGTGTTCTTTGTAAGAAGAAGTTACAATCTTTTGCTGAATGATTTTTGATGGCCTCTATTGAGCTTTCATCTTGCAGGAGTTGCTGGTGACTTGACGGCTTAGTTTTCGAAGGTCGCTTACGTGATTGTGTTCCAAGACGCAGTGCAGAATATTTTCCACAACTAAAATAATTATAGAAATATAAACACATACTGGTAATTTCCAGAAAACTGGACTTTATTACATAAAATCTTCTAAAAATGCCTTCTTTAGTTTTAAAATTTTAATAAGTTCTTTGCATATTTTTACGTTTCATCTGAAAAATTACTTGATTGAATTCAAAAAAATGATCCATTTATGGTTAAGTCAAAAAAATATTTGGATCTTCAGCTGGTATTGCAAAACTTATTATAAGAGTACAATTGCAATTTTACACAGAAATTAGTTATTTATACTAAATGATTTTCCAATCCTGGCACTTTGAATTTTTATTAAAAATATCTAGCAAGAGAAATGTAGAGTATTTCTTAAACTTTAAAGAACAATATTGACATACATTTGTGTTTGGATTTAGACTTCTAAATATGCAGGGTGTTTCACTCTACCACCGTTCACGAAACATGTAAATTTTATCAAGTATGAAAAATAGCGAAGTTCTCTAGAATTAACTGGTCGATCCCCAAAAATTTTTGGAAATGTACTTTTCTGAAATGGATAATGCATAAGTAACATACATGTTTTATACACATAATTTGGTTTGTATCTAACAGTTTTCAGAGTGTTTCGAAATTGAAATTTGAAATTATTGATATGCATCATTTTTAGTCCGCGTTGGCTCAAAAAGTAATGAGCAGCTCACAATTCATGTTAAAGGAACAAGGGAACAAGGGCAAATGAAGAGAAATTTTTCTAGGCATATAGTTTTAGGTAGCTATCAATAGAATTTTGCAGAATTCCCAAATAAAAATAAATTACATTTGCATTTAGTACATCTATTTTAGATTTATTCTGTCAAATTACCAAATTTTAGCGGTTTGCAAGGGGTTTATGGTCTATACCTGCCACGGGGTGCAGGTAGGCCAGTGATGAGTTTACCAATCTCTCGGGGTCTATTTGAAAATCCTTACTTTTATGGCGGTGATGAGTTTGTACTATGTACAAGGGTATTTATGGTAATTGGTGCTGAGTTTACGTGTACCCATGATTCCTATAGGTAACATACCCTTAATCGGTTTATCTATTGATCCTTCTGTAAATTTCTTCGCAACTTCTTGTTTTTCTATAACTGTTTCTTCTGTTTTTCGGTTCGATCTCGAAATTAATTTCGCCAAATATGTAATATTATTGACATACATTCAAATAATCTGATTCATCGTTTTTTCGCCTGTGTGCGTACTTAATTTACTTAACATTTTTTCTTCTCTTGCATATAAATACAATTATTTTAGGGAATCGTTCTTCATTGTGACAAACTTCTTGTTCAATAATTTTTCCATTTATTTCAATAAAAAATCATAATTCCAAATTCATTTCGCAATTTTAATCCATTATGTAGTTACTATATTGTCGTGCTGAAGTAGCAGGACTCTTAGCGGGTTGGGATTCAAGTACCACCCTAGCTTATCCTCTTAGCAGCCTCCTGATTGACGTAGGCTCAACCCTTAAAGTCGAACCATATTCGTATTCGCATGCGGTGCGAAAAATGCTCCCGCCGTGCTTCTATTTCTTTGGCATCTCACCTGTGCCCATTGATTATTCTGTCCTCTTCGTTGTGATTGCCATTCTCCTCTGTTTCTAATAAATCTATTACGATATATCCTGGTATTATGTCTTTCATATTCACTTATATTTTTATAACTTTTGTTCTTATATTCTATTCCTTCGAAATTATTTTTATAATATCCATATATTGCATTCTTACCTTCTTTCCTTATATCAAAATCGTATTTGTTTTCGTAATTTAACACTCTTCCTTCTTCCTTCTGTCGTGTCGATCGATAAAAGTTTGGACATTACTTCGTGCGTGGTTGTGATGTTACATGCTTCCAATATGATTTTAGCTTTTTCTGTGTTGACGTTGCGTTTCATTGTTGCAACTGCAGTTTCCGTTGTGTATTTTTTCGCTAGTTCCAATGGCATTCCTTCCGCTATGTATGCAACTTTTAGCTGTTCTGCTAATTCTTTAACGTCAGATGCATAGATCTCTGCATATTTATGTCCTTGTCTTTTCTTCGCCAATTTAGCTATTACCGTCTTCGAACTATCGCCTCTTAGTTCTCTCTTTAGTGCCTCTGCTATTCTGGGGATTGCATCCCCTGTAGTTATAAGGTTTCTGACCTTATTGGTTAATATTGTTTTGATTAATTATATTGCTCTTTCCTCGTGCCCTATCGCTATTTTCTCAAGGAGTTTTAATGAATCTAAAAATGACTGCAGTTTACCTGGGCTTTCATCAAACTCGCTGGGTAACACCTTACTTGCGATATTTAAAAATTCGTTGATTATAAGAGCCACACTTTTCTTACTGTGTGTCGCTATGTTCTTCCTTCTTTATAGGTTCTTGTTTCTGGGTCACAGGTAAAGAAACTGGCTTAAAATCCTCTACATTTTGAGTATATTCTTTATCGGAAATTTCCATAATGTTATTATCGTTCAAAACTTTTTTATCTCCAGTGAGCCCTTGTATTTGCAATGATTCGGCCGTTTCAATAAAGGTATTTAAATCTTCTTGTCTAATTTGTACTTTGTACTAGTGCTTGGTAAGTTACGTTTGTTAAAATTACTATATAATGTTGATTTAAAAATTTCTTTAAAATATGGTCTACGAACTGAAATAGCCACTTTATGTGCTTTTATGCATTTTCCTTGCGCTGCAAGCGTGACATCTACAAAATCTTGATTCTTCCATAATGAATTTATTCCTGAACTTATATGCTCGTGGAAATTGTTTTAATATAATGAAAATTTCTCTGACATGGTCACTTATCTTTAAAAGTTCTTTTAAATTCTTTTCCTTCCTTATAAATGTAACGATAATTCTAAATATTGTAACTTATTGTAATTAAATAGGTAAATAAAAAGTCATAGCCGATTTCTTCGTCTATATTAATTGAAGAATTTGTCATCTATGGAAGTTCATGTCGTAATTTAATATTTTCCGACCTGTCACTGTGTATTTTCATGGTCAAATATAAATATTTTTAAAACTATACCTTAAGCAAATAAAATTATATGGCACATTTTTGTTTCATTAAAAAATAGAATTTGATAAATAAACAGTTATTTAGTGATAATTTAAAAATAAATTATATTCTGTACTTTTAAAAGCAATAAAAAGTTGTATAATCAACATTCTGAACTTGACCTAGTTAATTTGTATCTGTATAATTTATATAAGGGATAAAAGAAATTTACTTACATAATATATTTCACATATAGTTTTTGTGAATTCACTTCCATTGTGTCACTGTTCGTGGGTTTGGTCCGGAATTTTTTGGGAATTTTTTTAACTGCCGATGCATCTTTCATTTCGAAACTGCTACAATGGGTTCCATATAACATCTAGTATGTAAATTTCCAGTTTATAGTCGTAATTTTTCATTTGTTTCTTCGGATCAGACGATTCCTAATTCAAAAGGTAGGATTGCCATATAAAGATGTTGGATATATTTTTAATAATGTTTATGGGTTGATTCTATCAAGAGTTCCATATAGTGGACTCCAGGGGTAGTTTACCTCTTGCAGGTGGCTAATTACTTGAACATACTAAATACTCATGATTTCTTTTATTAGTTATCTAAGTACAATAAGTACTAGATAATACTCAGTTGATATTAACAATATTTACTTAGACCGTTTAGCTCTTTAACTCACGTGCATTTGTTAATATAATATTGGTTGTCATTTGTTTCATTTATACACGTTATTTAATAAGCTTTCGATTACATTGCAAATTTCACTAGGTCTGCGTGCATCCCCGTTACAACGATATTTTCAATGTCATAAACAACAATCCATTTTCGCAAAAATGTGTGTCTCGTTATTTAAAAAAGGTTCCTTAGATTTGATGCTTGATTAAATCCCGTTATGAACTAATGCAAAAATAAAAGTTTTTCAAAATTATTTTGGTCAATTTCTTATACATTTTATTGTTAAAATTTTTAATATTTAAAACCTTTTTATGATCTACGTTTTGTTATAACTGCATTTAATAAAGACAAGTAGCTAATAAGTATAAATATTATTGTTGTAGTTCACCCCTCGACTTTTTCGTGGCGGTATTTTACGAGTATCATAGATCACGTAAAGCGTACCATGATAAATTAAGTTACAAGGCTGGTAATTATTCTTATTTTTTCAATTAATGAAGTCAGAACCAATAAGTCAGCTATGGTAAAAATGTTTATGCTGTCCCTTTACGACAATGATTTTGTTAAAATATTCCCAGGCCGAGTGACCCTGCTATATAACTTTATATACAATACTATAGTAAGTATAACGTTGTGGAAAATTTCAAGATTTATATGACGATAAATTGAAGAGCTCGGGGCAATAAGGGACCTAAGCCACATTTTTTGAAATTTGACGATTTCATTAAAACGGGCTCTGTAAAATGGTCTTAAGCCACCAGCGGAAGTTTTACGACTATTAGGCAATAGATGTCGCCACCAGGCTATATCGACCTTGTTGTCGACTTAAAACAAGCAAAAACATCATAAGCCACAATAAAATCAACATAGCGGCACGTGATCGAAGAGTAGTGAAAGAAAAACAATTAATTTATATGGAAAAAAACAGTAGTTCAGGTTCGGATTTTGACTCAGACGATTCTGTAAACGATAGAGATTATTCTCAGCATTCAAGTTCCAGTGAAAGTGATGAATCTTCTCCGAAAAAGGTAAGTAAACATTTTAGTGGCTTGAGACCTTCTTGCTCTAGGATATGTGGCTTAAATGGTGTCTTAATAAGTTATAATAACCCTTAACTGGTGAGGTGCATAATATGTTGCGTACTTGGTGACGTGGTGCCTTAGCGGACCCCATTTTTGAAATGATGTTTATCGGATTATTTATTTATAAATTGAATAATTGATAACATATTGTGTATTTACATATTACTTTAAACTACAAATACAAAAATATTACATTTTAAAGAGTAACTTAATTATTACATGATTATTTAACACATTCTGAATAAAACCCTTTATTTTGACAAACATATACTTTATTAATAACTAAAACAAATTTGTTGAAAATTTTAACAGTTTAACTTCAAAAATTAAAAAATGAAAGTATATTCTTATAAAAAAGGTTAAAAACAATTCTAAAAAATAATATTTATTAAGAAATGACACTTGATCTGTTGGACCAAATTTATTGTTCACAACAATCCTTGCATATTTTTTCTGTACATTCCGCACATATTGGCGTATTACAAAATTTACAAGAGAATATAGTTTTCTTGTCTTTGGACCTGGGACACTTTTCACAGCGTTTTCTTTTTTTTAAAATGTTTTCTTCCATAGCAATGGTCAACGGAATTTGCAAGAGTTTTCAACAATTCTACTGAAAATTCATAATATTGCTGCTGTCTTATCTGTCTTCTCTCTTTCTTTTCGACTATCAGCACAGTCGAATCTCAAAGATGCCAACAAAACTTGAACCCTTTTTTGTGCAATTGTACACCGAAGAATGTCCCTCCCAGTTCCGTCTGTGGCATAAAGACTATCAAGATCTTTTATTCTTGCAAGTGCCAGTTTTTCATTTGTCCTTCTCATTATTTAAAAGAGAACATCGTCTATAAAGATACACTGCCAAAGCGTTAGTGGTGTGGATTTTCTAAAGCCCTCGCACTACCTTTGAGACTAGCAAATTGCCTGAGTAGATTGGCAGCAGGAGTTTTTGTATGAGTTCTTTGAGCAGGTTCCCTTGCCCATTTGTACCTGTTCCTCCCATAAAAGGTTCTTCTTTCATTAGTTGCTTGTTCTTCTTCACTACTCTCAGAAGAAGACTGTTCCATCAACCGTTATATCCTCATCATTGATTCCTTCGCTTTGCTCTGTGTCGGAATTAGAGTCGTATAATTCTGCTACACTATTTGTTTCCTCTTCTGTATCGCTATCTAAATCGCTAAACCACTTCACAACAGTCTCCTCAAAGTTGGGATCGTTGTAGGATACTTTTTTTGATGACTCACTTGCCATTTTTCTACAAAAAACAGTAATTACATAATTGTCTACAAAATAAAAAAATTACACTTACGGTGATGTGGTGCCTTCACGTACCCCAGCAAATATTTAACACGAAATAAAAGTAAAATAATAATTCAAACGACGCTCTTCTCGCAACAGCTCTCATAAAACTGCTTTAACGAGGCATTCCTAAACGAGTCTGGCGATAGATAACCGTAACCTTGAGATATCACCAATATTTGGTAGAGGTGGGGTCGTGTATGGCACCACCTCACCAGTTCAGGGATAACATTAAATTTACTTTTTTAGTAAAACGTAGCCATAAATAAACCGTTTTTACTTTTTTTATTGATAAAGACCCAGTAAAACTTATTATTATATTCTACATATATTCTATTTAAATATTAAAAACAAAAAGACAAGAGTCAAAACGAAAATTTACCAATTTGTATTTTGTACAAGTAAACGGAATAGATGTGCAGATATGCAAACGGGAGTTTTTATTGGTTCATGGACTACAAAACTCAAGTAAGCGTTAACATCTTTATCAACGTCTGTTATACCTTGCATTTATAGAAGGTTCAGATTAAAGCAGAAATCTGAATTGTGTTTCGAAACTATTTTACGGATTTAATATCAGATGTCGCTATTGCGTCCGTTTCGAAGCCATTTTATCGTTGCTTCCCAAAGACAGAAAAGCTCTATTTTTCACGTTGAGAACGCCTATGAATAACTGTTCTGATAAGCTTTATTAAAGCGAAATACGTATAAACAGATACATAGACGATTTGTACGTGAAATGGAATCTTTACTGTCTTTTTCATTAAGTAAGCGAATTAAACTAATTTCAAAACAAATTTCTGAAGGAAGATCAACACCAAAAAATGATCAAAGAGGTAAACATCACAATAGACCGAACGAAGTTGCCCCAGAAATGGTACAATCAGTTCACGACCACATTAGAAGTATCCCTAAATATGTTAGCCATTACAGTAGAACCGCTAATCCTAACAGAGTGTATATAAATCATGATGTCAGTATTTCAAGCCTGTATAAGGATTACTACATTGCTTGGTGGAAAGAGCGTAGTATTATTCCAGTTAAAGAGGATCGGTACCGAAGAATTTTGAACTTAGAATACAACATAGAGTTTAAAATGCCCAAAAGTGATACGTGTTCAACCTGTGATTCACTAAATGTTATGATAAGTTCTAATACCGATAATAATGAATCTAAGGCCAAAAATCTTCAGGTAAAACTACGGTTACAACAAAGTCGCGCACAGGCAATGCAGCAAGACCTTAAGGACGAAATTAAGAAAAATGAAAAAACAATAAACTCACAACACTGACATAATTTCATTTGACTTACAACAAACCTTACCCACACCTTCATTGACTGTTGGCGTAGCATTTTACCTTAGGAAAGCATGGACCTATAATCTTGGCGTACATGATTGTGTATCTGGGCAAGGACATGTTTATGTGGACAGAGTCAGTTGCAAAAAGAGGAAGTTCCGAAATTGCTAGTGTACTCCTAAAGTATATAACCCATAAGCCATCAAGATCTGAAAATCTTGTAGTCTTTACTGACAATTGCGGGGACCAAATCAAGAATTGGCTAATAATGGCATTATGGCTGCAATTAGTTAGGGAAAAAATTTACAAAACCACAGAACATCGTTTTCTAGTATCTGGGCACCCATTTGTCTTCAGATAGAGATTTTGCTTTAATAGAAAAACATAAAAAATATGTTAAGCAAGTGTTTCCTCCAGAAGAATGGTTTGAAATTGTAAGAAAATCAATAAAAAAAAATCCATTTGCAGTAGTTGAAATGTCACAAGAAGATTTTTATAGTTTTAATGAAATAGTTCTAACAAAAAAAAAACATTTACCACCGAGAAACAACCACTCAACTTTACAGACGTGCACTGCTTTCGGTTCGATAGCGAACACCCAAATTCCATTTTCATGAAACACACCCTAAATGGAGCGTTTGATGAAGTAAATGTTGGTAAGAGGGGTGTAAAATTTGGTGACAACATATTAACAACTAAATCCTTAAAAAAATATATGGAGGACCAATAGTACTTAACATTAAAAAAATTCAGGACATAAAGAAACTTTTGCCATGTATTCTTCAGTATTCAACAGTACCAGTAACATTGAACAAGACTGCAACCAAGTTAATGAAACAGAGGAAATAGACAGGAATGACGAAACCGATGTGTTTTAATAAAAAAATTATATTGTAGGAATATTCTGGCCTTTAGAATTTATATTTGTTTTGTTATTTTCAAAAAGGTCATAAGCCACTTTTTTTTGTTTGATAAATTTTTTCTTAAAAAATGCAGTTTTCCTTTGTATCCTTTTTTAAAAAAATATATTTAATAATTTATTATGTATGTAAGAAATTAAGGTAAACATTATAAACTATAAAAATGTGATTTCAGGATTTTGTCAAAACTTTAAATGTGATTTACTCAAAACTTTTTAAATGGGGCTTAGGTGCCTTATTGTCCCGACCTCTTCAATTATAGTTTTTACCAAAAACAAAATTTTTTAATTATGCTTTATGATTTATCTAATGGAGCCAATAATTATTTGAATAGATCTGAGTTGGTCAATGGTAATAAAATGCTTTGTTTGACCGTTGTAGAAATAGAGCTATAAACCTCAAACGATATTGATGGCCATCAAATTGTAGTAGAAATACTGTAATAGGGCTTTATGACCCTCGTAAATATAAGCAATCGCAGAATATTGACGACTCGCTATTTTCCAAAAGCGAAAGAAGATCAGTATAAATAAATTTGAAACGGATAATTATTATTTTAAGACATTATGTAACATAAAATATTAGTTAATACATATTATAATGTAGATATTTAGTAGTTACCTACTTAACGATTTAGTAAAAAAATAAAATACAAATACAGTGTTAAAGTAGTGATAATTCTTAAACGTATGTGGTTTTTCAGAGAAATGTTAAACACCTGTTACCTATAAACCCTTGTTACCTATAATACACACATCAAAATAATCGTGGGGGCACCTATATTAATAGTTTTAACCCTTTCGGTCCCAGCTTATACTAGAGTGTACAAAATTTTCAAGGCATCTCAACCAAAATTTTAGTTTGATTTTATGGTATAGTACCGGTGTATATGTGAGTGTACAAACATACCATAGATTTAATTTATTTCATAAGCAGGTCTAAACTCTAATTTCACTATTTGGGAGAGTGAGTCATCGTTTAGAAGTGGGGAAAGACGTATGAAAATCCAGTGGCGTTCACTCACTTTTATTTCAACGTTAATTATATTATATTGTTTAAATATTATTGTTCAAAATAGGCCACAATATATTTATCTGGTTTTTACTGAAGTTTCAATCTCTATATCCAAAGACCGTTTTCAAAGATATAAATTATAGTTATATTTATTTTATTTGTTTATTATTATATATTTATATATTCTTATATTATTTTCTTTTTTTTTCTTAACTTTAAAAACGGTCTCTGTAATAGAGATCGAAACGTCAGTAAATTAAACCTATGAATAAATATTTTGTGGCTTATTCCCTACTGTCTCCTAAAAATACAGAATGCCACAAACAAAAAGCTATAAAAAACAAGTAATTTTGCAGAAAGCTTACTGATGCCACCCGGTTGCCGCGGAAGTTACGCTAAAACGTCTTTTGACGTGACCCGCCCTTAAAGAGTTACACAATGAAATGTTTTTAAAACAAATTTTAAGACAGTTTTCACACCACCCGAGAGGTATGTCTTGTGGCGCGTTACTTTTTTTTAAATGGGTGTTTGCCAAGAGCCATATTTTACCATTAAATAAAGTAAACAAAACACTTAAACAGTATAAAACAAAACAAAATAAAATCCTATAAAACAAAATAAAATAAAATAAAATAAAAATAATTTTGGATGTAACAAAACATTGTTCTATTCTAACACAAACACTATACACACTTACTATGTTCTTCTCGTTTTTTTTTTGTTTTTGGTTTTTTTATGCTGATGTTCCTACTAAACTATTAGAAAATATTCGCTTTCTAAATCTAAAGATGCAGTGCTGCTATCGCTGTCATTATCTTCACCTGGTGTAATTATAATTGGCTCTAGTAAAACTTCGACATGAGTGTCAAGTTCCCACATACGATATTCTTCTTTAATTATGTGGCCTATACATTTAGCCCATTTCTCTGGAGTTACATGGAGGATTGCTTGAATCAAAAGTTCCTTAACTTCGTTTAATTTGAACGTTTTGTTATTGCGTGCTACTTCTCCTTTTACTTGCGCCCAGATAAGTTCAATGGGATTAAGTTCGCAATGATAAGGTGGTAGACGCAGAACTTTAACCCCATAATCTTTTGCAGTTTCATCCACAACGTATTTAAGATATTCACTTTTCCTTAACCGTGCAATGTCAAGTAGTTGAATTTTGAGCACTGATTCTTCGTATGCAATCCCCTTTTCTGTAAGCCATTCTTGAATTTTCCCTTTCCGCCATGCCGTCGTCGGTAATTGTTCTAGTCTGCGGCTATGATATGGCGCATTGTCCATAACAACCACAGACCCAGATTCCAATTTTGGTAATATTCTCTTAAACCAGCGCTCAAATACTTCAGAAGTCATTTCTTCATGATAATCACCTGTTTTTTTCGACTCAAATTGAAGCAAACCATCATCAAGGAACCCTGTATCACTTCCTATATGGGTGATTATTAAACGCCGTCCCTTTCCTGATGGAGCCTTTAATCCTGTAGACCAGCCTTCTATAAATGCTTCGCGTTTACTTTTTACATTTAAATCTTGCCAAACTTTTCCAACTGTATGACCTTCGTTAATCCAGGTTTCATCCAAATAATATATTTTTCATCCAGTGCTGCGAATTTTTCGTATTTCTTCTAAATATTTTCTTCTCCACAGAACAATTTCATTTTTTTCTAATAGCATACTTTTTCTGTTGCGTTTTACGTATCGAAAGTTCATTTCGTGCATGGTCCTGATTAAGACCCTACGAGATATCTTGGGTAAAGAGTCATCATTTTCGAGCTCTTGAGAAATTTTTTTCAGTGTTGGAATTTCACTCCGAAAATAAAATGAATGAATTTTTCGACGTATAATATTCCTTGTCTCGTCATCCAAAACAATGCTTTTCCTACGTCTAGTTTTACCTTTTTCTTGCTTTTTATTTTCCGATGTATTTTTAAGTACACGATAAATACAGCTAACGGATACTTTTGTTAAACTGCTACAAATGTCGACCACTTGGCTAACGTTTAATGCCATTTTTCTGCCGAAAATTCCTTCATAAACGTCATTATTACCTTCTCTTCGGACGTTAACATTTTCCGTCTCTTTTGCGGCTTTTCATTCTTGGAATCAACATCAGAATTTTGCTGTCTTCTCTTGAAACAACTCGGTTTTTCGTCCATTGTATTTTAATAATCTGGATATATACTATATATACAATAATTTCAAAGAATATAACTAAATATTTACTATAAAACGACAAACTATAACACTCTTATTATCAATAACACGTTTTATCAATACTACAATACAGTATTGATAAAACAGTAGTGACAACAATAAGTTTACAAACTTATCACATAAAATATACTCACAAAAACACATGCACTATTTACCATAGAAACACCAATGTTTTCTTTGTTCATTTCTTCAACAAAAAATAATAAAAACTAGTTTTACTGCATGTCTGGATCCGAATTGTAAAACCGAGTTCCCTCGCTAATTCCAACATTGCCAAACGATTGAAAAATAATGTTTTAAAATATCGATTTTTATTTTATAAATTTAAATACGTAACGAAACGGAACATATAAATAAAATTTATTTTATTACAATTTTGTGCTTAATTTTTACTATTGAAAAAATCATGTTTTTTGGTATTTTTATGACGGTAATAATCGCTGCGTGGAAGAATACAGGTTTTGTATGACCATAATTACTACTTGTGAACAAGATTTGGCTACACTGTACGACAACTTCTGGTCAAGTCTACTATAGAGAAGCACAAATAAATATACTACTTTATATATTCTGTAATTTCTTATGAGGAAACGCAAATTGCAATCGAGAAAACAGGCAGTTTTCGAGGGCCGCTGTGTACATTTAAATTTGAGGATATTCGGCGTTTAAACTATGAAATCACTCTTCTGAATTGAGGGTTTCTACTATAGCGTCAAAAAGATTGAATAAAATAAAATATTACAGAAAACATGGATGACTTCTATTGGCAATGCAGTACTCTAAAATATCGTTGTTTTATTGTACTACAGATTTTACCAACCGGTTAGAAAAATTCTTTGCTACAGATAAATGTACATTTGTGATGTACAAAGTGTTTATTTAGCGCATTTTTGACTTTGTTTTGTTATTTGAGTGAATTAAAGACGCGTGCACTGTGGTGTACAATGAATTTCAACGGTCAAATTAAACTAGGTAAGTGTAGCCTCACGTTTTGTTAATTTGTTTTTAAATCATGTTTTTTGTTGATAACAATGAGTCGAATTGATCGAAAAAAGCCGTTGACGTACGACGAACTTGTTGAATTGATAAACGACCTATCATACATTGAAGTTCTTAGTGATGATGGAGACGATGGATGGGAAGCAGATTTTCACGAAGAAAATAGTAATGTTTATAAGACAATATCAGTAATGTTAGTAACCTATATTTTTGTATATTTAGGCTTTCGTGATTGCGCTGACGAAGCAATTGCCACAACGTCAGAGGAAGTGCAGCCTGAACAAGGAAGTGAAGACGAGCAAGTAAATTCTTCAGAGGTACTAGGTGTTAAAGTAATCGAACGTCAGCCGGTGTCCTCTAGTGTCTTTTAAGAAATCATTAAAAGTAGTAAAGCCGCTCTTCTCATTGAGTATTATGTAGAAAATGAGCTAACGCTCTAAAAAAATATGATCTATGCAACTCCAAATGTAAATTGGTTTGAACCAGAGATCAATTGCCTTACTGACTTGAATAGTCCTGTGCGTTTCATGAGAGAATATTTTACTCAAGAACTTTTTACTATAATGGCAGAAAATACCAATCTTTGTGCAGTTCAAGAACATTTCCGATTTGTGCCAAAAAAAACATCAGAATTAGAAATGTTTGTAGGGTTGCACATCATAATGGGAAACTTGAGCTACCCACGCATTCAATGTTACTGGGAGAACAAGTTGCTCATTCCGATGGTAGCAGACAATATGACTCGAGACCGGTTCTTCAAATTACGCCAACATTTACATTTTGTGAACGTAGAAGAGAAGCCGGTCAATAGCACAGACAAATTTTGGAAGATGCGGCCATTGTACAACATTCTTCGCTCCAAAATGCTACAATTACTTTTGGAAAACACATTGAGCGTTGATGAACAAATGGTCCCTTTCAAAGGGCGTCTAGATGTGAAATAGTACGTCAAGGGAAAACCATGTCCTTGGGGGATAAAAATATTTGCGCTATGTGGCACCAGTGGTAGAATGTATGACTTCTTGATATACCAAGGTTCTTCTACAGAGCTCAATCCCCAAGAGAAAAAAGCTTACGAACAGGGGGCTGCAGAAGTTCTGAAATTGTGTAAGCGGATAAAAAAATAACGTCAAATTATTTTTTGACAACTATTTTTCAAATTATAATCTCCTTCAAACTTTAAGACGTAAGCACATTTATGCATCATGCACTGCTCAAATAGACAGATTTAAAAATCCGCCATTTTCAAGTGATCTTGAAATGAAAAAACAAGGCAGTGGTACTGCCCAGGAACTTATAAGTGAAGACGGAGAGGTCATCCTTACGAAATGGTTTGACAACAAGGCAGTGGTAATGGTCTCAAACTATATGAGTGTGGATACAGTGGACCAGTGTAGAAGATGGGATAAGGTGGCGAAAGAGTATATCAACATTCTACGACCAGAAGTAATAAAGTATTACAATGAACATATGGGAGGTGTCGATAAAATGGACTTTTTAATTACTCTCTAGCAGACTTTCATTCGAAGTCGCAAGTGGACATTTCGACTTTTCACTCATGCTATCGATTTAGCTTGTACAAATGCCTGGCTTGAATATAAGTCAAAAGCAATGGTACTCGGTGTACCCAAAAAGATGGTCTTAGACCTTTTACACTTTCGAGCGCATGTTGGTGAAGCCCTCATTTTGGGCAACAAAACTAATCCAGCAAAACACGGACGACCATCAGCTACACCTCCTTCTACATCCTCCACAAGCAAAGGACGACAAGAACAAGCACCCGTAGACGATGTTCGACTGGATCGATATGGCTATTTTCCAGTTTTTGATGACAAAAGTTTTGCATCTCGCTGCAAATTTCCTTCGTGTAAGAGAAGGACTCATATAAAATGTGAAAAATGTAATGTTTATCTACTCGTATATGTTAGTAAAGACCAGAATTGTTTTAAATTGAATCATATTTAAAAGAAGCTTTTTGTGTTATTATTTCCCAAAAAAATAAAAAAATATAAATATTTGATCAAATATTTACCCGTCACCAATTGTACCGTTGAGTCCCAGTGTGCACTGTGGTGCACACATCATAACTCAAAAACTAGTAAACTTAAGCTTTTGGACAAAACGTCAAAAAATTACAAAAAAATAATAATACTTATATGCCAAAAAAAAACAGAATTTTTTATCATCACAAAATAAATCAGGACCGAAAGGGTTAAATCAATGTTAGCTGCAAATACAAAAATAAATTTATGCTTTTAATCTATTTTGTTGTTTTGTTGATTATTTTACCAACTTGTGGTGATGGATGGTGATGCTGATAAGAATAGATTTTAATAATAGAAAAAATTTAACAAAACTTCAATATGCGTTGTTGTCTATAACATAAAAAGTAATATTTCTTTATTGGTACCTGATTTTAGATATTTATGTGGATTTTTATTAAGTTTTGCAATCGCCAATATTGGAGAGATATCATTTCAATCACGAAACGCAGTGGTGTGCTATCGGCATGCTTAAAGCTGGCAGAAGTCAAAGGGACGTCACAGGTTTTCCACACAAACAAGTATCATTAATCATTTGTGATTAAGGTGTGAAAAAACCGGTGATGTTGCTGAACGTCCTACAGGCTGTACAAAAATAACCAACCAGATTAAATACCGTTATATTGGGTTGCATACTTTGCGAGATCGCACTGTAATTGCGTCACAATTACAAATGAGGCACCAGGCAACACATCAGGTGTTTGTACGTGGTTAAACAGGTAAAAATGTATGCGGTGGCATCAGTTTTGGTAGAAGAACCAATCTCGTTTGTCTTGAACGGTTTCTAAATGCAACAGACTATCTCGATATTATCCTTGAATCTATAGTTGTATCCTTTGGTTGCCAATTTTTAATGAAATTGAGGTTTTATCATTAGCTGCACAATCACCCGATTTAAACTCAATTGAGCATATATGGAACATATTGGGCAAACTCAATTTACAGCAAAATATTGCGTTCAATACAAGACAGCAACTGTTTGAGGGCCTTTCAATGGAGTGGAATAGAATACTGCAGCAAGACATTGACCATTTGATTATGAGATTGCTTTACAGAATGATGTAAAACAGTAATCAACAATCGTGGAGGTCATACACTATACTAACTTAACCTAAAGACTACTTTGTTGGGTGTTGAGGGGCAATTAATTGGTTTTTACTTTTTTTTGTTACCATTTTTTGACTTGTCTTGGAGTTCTCTTGTAATTTTCTAGAAAGCTATTGCAATAATCCTATGAAAATGTTTATTTTATATTCAGGACACTTGTTTATAACTTCTTATTAGAAATATTGAAAATAAATTATTTGAACTCCTTCTGTAATCTCTCAATTTGTTTTTGTCCCCTAGATAATTTTGATGTGTGTTACATATTTTATTTAATACTAATCCTAAAAATAATCCCAAAACAAAATAAATAGGTAAATTTACAAAATAGGACAAACAGAATATACAAAATCGAACAACGACTACTCGAGGTTAAACAAGTCCTTACCAACTAAACCTATGCTCCTACATTTTGCTATCAATTGATGCCACTTCCAGACTTCTTCTAATGTATTGTAACGAGCCTGACACTTCAATAATTCTTTAATCACGTTTTAATAAAAATTTTAAATTAATAAATTCATTAATATTTCTTAATTTGTAATTTCTAAGTTGGTATTAAACAGCGACTCCAAGCGGCACTTTTGGCAGACATGATTATCCGGCTAGCAATAAGCACTTACTCTGGTTTGAATTTTTGGGAAGATAAGTTCAGTTGACTAAAAATATAGGCGGTGGGAGAAGGCTAAATTTGTAAAGAATATTAATTTTTTTTGGGGAAGAAAAATATGGAAAAGTTTTAGTTGTCTTGTAGTGTGTACCGTTTGATTTATAGCAACTCTTAGCCGATAAGTGGATTTAATTATCAATAAAAAGTATAAAAACCATCAGCCATTTTGATTCCTATAATATTGTCATGTTTACTTTGATAGTCGATATATCTATGTGTAATTTTTCACATAATTTCATTAAGAAATATTCTACGTCTAAATCGAAATTTATAATAAGGTAAAATCATATGTCAAATTTCTATTTTACTTTCTGGCCTTAAAAAATCATATAATTATATATCTATTAAGACTATCTATAAAAATATTCTGTCTCATACCGTTCTTTTATATTATAAAATACATCCATAGCATGCTTTTCGTTAAAATTATTTATTTAATCAATCAATCAATTTAATCAATAAATTATTTATTTACAAAATCATTAAAGCTTTTTGCTTTCACGAACAAGCTTCTCAGTAACTTGTTTATAATATCTTTCAAGGTTAATCAACCTTGTGTTTTTCCCTACTTTTTATTAAGAGTAAGAAGGAACTCTAACACAAACGTTCTTTTTAGCCTACTTAAGACATTAAATCCAGAATAAAGGATTCTTCATTTTTATTTTTGTTGTGGTTTATAATAAAAAAGAAATTGAGTTGTTCCCCAACTGGGTTTGCACCTTTGCCGCCACCCTTAGCTGTTCCTTCAGAGATCCAAATCTTAAATAAGACTTCCCAGACAACTTCCGGGAACCAGCCGGAAAGACCTCCCTCATTTAGAGTGTGGAACACTGCTAATTTGTATTAAGTTTAATTGATCAATTATAATAATCTTTGTATAATATTTTTTGTTTAACTTTAAATCCTACTATTTCAACTAATAATAAAGACCCGTCATTTTTTTAAAATAATTCTAAATAACATTTAAGGACTAATTATTTTCAACTACAGGTTGAGGTTTTAATTCAACTCTGTTGTACGGTTTTATGTGTACACATTTAATCAGAGAGTTCGTTATTGATATTTTATTATTTTATACTTAAACCTTGGACATCTATCCCGTCAGGATAGTATCCTTATTATTTTTTTAGGACATTTAATTGAAAGCCGAAGTACAGAGTTACATCTCTAGTAGGCAAGTAAATTACCGTTTTAGGTATAGCCATTAAATTTTTTCTTATATTTTATTATTTGTAAATTCAGGTCATCAAGGATCAATTGTGTATAACCAGGAAATTATTTTAGTATATAAGTAACTAGGTTAACTGTACATAAATGGTGGTGGGTAGCTATAAAGAATTAGACTGTATCTGTATTTGGTTAGGTATTAAATTTCTTTCCTTTTTATTTCAGCAAACAGCTTTACAATATACTTATATATTGGTATTGATACCTTGGAAGGTATATGTTAATACTTTCCTGGCGCCTTCTTAGATCACATCTTAGAGCAACTTCTATAGTCTATCACTTACATTTACATTATTCATATATATTTTTTTTATTACCTTGTTATTCATTTTCTCATTTTAGGGTCTCTGTAGGGCATGTAAATTGGCCGAATCCTCTTTTGAGTGTCAAGTAGTCACTCTCCGGCACATTCTGCTTGCCAGCTTTAATTTATTTGTTTTTTGTCACATTCGCGCTCTATTGTAATTTGTTACATTATCCCAAATACTTTTATTATATTACACATACACATTTAATTACATTGGCGTCCAACACCCCCCTCATACTTTTTGTTACAGTATTCAGTTCTAGGTTAATCCTGTGTTCATTTTCTTTGCTTTTCTTTTCCTTTTAGTTTTGTCCTATTTTCTTTCCGCCCATTATAGCACAGCTTACTACACTTTTATAGAATTTTTCTTACACGTAAAGCATCATTTGTATCTTCTTAGATACAAATAACTTCGATCATTTGTGCCATCTGTATCCAAAAGGATACAAGAAATACTTTTACTTGAGGCTAGCTGAATTCAAAAGAATGCAGCGTTTGTATTTAATTGAATGGGGGAAAGGATGGCTTCTTCTTCTTAAGGTGCCTTCTCCATTACTGAAGGTTGGCTATAACTACAGCAAATTGCTCTCTATCTTGAGCTGTTCTTAGTATCGAATATGTGTCCATGCCTGTCCAGTCTCTTACATTCTTCAACCAGGAGCATTTATTTCTTCCTTGACCTCTTCTTCCTTCCACTTTCTCTTCCATTATTAGTCGTAGGAGGTTGTATTTTTCTCCTCTGTAAATATGTCCTAGATAACTCGTTTTTCTGTTTTTACAATATTTAATAGTTCTCTCTTAGTACCGATTCTTCTTAGCACCTCGTTGTTGGTCACGTGCTCTGTCCAAGAAATCTTCAGCATCCTTCGAAAAACCCACATCTCAAAGGCTTCTATACGCCTCGTAGATGTAATTCCGAGAGTCCATGTTTCGACTCCGTATAGCAATATAAAATAAATAAACGTTTTTACAAATTTGTATCGGATATCCAACGATAACGTAGAATTAATTAGGAATTTTCTCATTCGTTGAAATGCGGAGCTAGCATATTCTATACGAGCACGTATTTCGACCTCGTGGTCAAGATCGTTTGTTGTCCAACAACCAAGATACTGGAATCTTTGTACTGGTTCTATATATTTGTTATAGATGCAAATATTAATGTCGACATTTGGTGCACGTGTAACAGCCATCACTTTTGTTTTATATGTGTTTATATTTAGTTCCAAGCTATCTTCCTCTCTGGTTATGAAATTCAAAAGTCGTTGTAAACCCTTAGCACTGTCCGCAATAATGACGGTCTCGTCTGCGTATTTTAAGTTTACGTATTCTCCGTTGATTTTTATTCCTTCTTCAAAAGAATGGCTTGTTGGTCCAAAAGGTTACAGATGAATTAGGCCGCCCAAATGAATAGGCTGTAACGATACGATCGTTAATAATCTAACATTTCGAGCGTTACCAAAATCACAGTCAAATAATCAAACCGAATCCCTGCAATAGCTACTAATTCGCCGCCGTTGGAGTAGGCAACTTACAATACAATTTAATATATCGATTGATAATATAATCGATTCCCTTGTCATTGGAGAGGAAGGAAACCTAACCTTATCTATGAAGAGAATTCTGGTCATTTTGGAAGAGAACTTCGACAAGACAAGTTAAATTATCACGGCAGACAGGACCTAGGAGCAGGGATAGAAAAAATTTTTAAGTTATTATTTTTGGGAAATGTGAAGAGTTTTAGTTTGAATAAGAATTTAGTTTGTACAGTTTTTCTTTAGAAAATTACGTTGTTTTTTATGGGAAAAGTTACTTTCCTGTTACTTTCCATACACGTACTATCTCCATTTAAATATTACAAGTCCTCAATCATCTAAACTTTCTCACCTTAGTAGAAATATCTAACCATCATTTTTTATATATACATATATGTATAAGTAAATTCCAGTATTGAAATATTAAATATTTGAGTCAAGGTCACTTAATGACCAATATATTCTAGTTTTTGTTATTTCAACAAAAACTAATAAGTATAAGAACACGGAATAAAAAGGTTTTTTTGTTCTCTTGTAGCCTGCCGGCTCCAATCTTTGGACTTTTTATTTGGGGAAGAATATATTTTTTTTAATTTGGGAAATACTTGAATTCGGGAAGAGCTGGACGGTTGATTTTGGACAAAGAAACCATATTAAGTTGGAATTTTCTGGTTGGTCTGCCAGTCCTCGTCAGCTGTTACATTAGTCAACATAGGCAGAGCCACCTCAGAGTCCATCCACTACCTGGACAATAGACAACAGATTAGGGAACTTCCTTCCCAGCAATAAGGCTACTAAGAACATTTATTATTTTTTTAAAACTATTAATAATTAAAATTTCAATTTTTTATATTATATTATATCCTTGGATACTTAGGCCTTCAGCCTAAGTGGGTTACGAAACAGATTTGTGCACAATCCCTGGTTAGTACCCTCAACTCTTTGAATCCTTTTACTTGCCTTTATTTTTACATTTCTACTTTATCTTTAATTTATTCATTTATTAATATTTTACATAACAACATAAGTTGTCAGGATACATTATCCCATTTTATGGTTACTAGTACGTACCTTTATTTTGTCAGATTGATGTAAGTTTTGTACTGTTCTAATTACTTAACTGACTAATGTCATACTTTAAAACTGCCTCCTTTATTATTTTGTCTAATTATTTAATTGTTTTTGTTTATTTTAATTACTATTTACTTCATGTGAGATAACAGGTAATAGATGGACAAAGCGGATACTGGAATGGAGACCAAGAGATGATGCCTACCGAAGCAGAGGTCATCCACCAACACGTTGGACTGACGATCTAAAACATTGTCATAGGAATTGGATGCAAGAAGCACAAGATCCAAATAGATGGAAAATTATGAGGGAGATCTATGTCCAGCAGTGGGTAAACGAAGATTAAATGATGATGATGACTCCATGTGAGTTATTCAACAGTTATAACCTACTTACCTATTGACCTCATTGTCAAAGGACTGGGTAGATCCATTTTTGTATTATACTTTTATTTTGTGTCGTACTTTTAGATTGTTTTTGTTTAGAACTGTTTTTGTAAATATTAATTTTATTTGGGGAATATATTTTAGTCATTGTCTAGTAGATATAATATATATGTTTTGGGGCTATAAGTAAATTAAGATTGTCATATAGTGTATAGAGCATTTCAGATATTTATTTGTTTTCCCATAATTGTTTATTTTTAGTTATAAGTTTCCAGTATATACACATATGTCCAAAAGTTTGGAATATTGGAATATTTCATCCTTTTATTGATTTTTATATATAAAATCTTCTGAATAGTTAAACATCATTTTGTTTTAATTATCAACAATACTAAATAAATCTCAAAACCAGATAAACGATTTGCGAAAAAAATATTTATTTTCTTGGAGTGAAAAACTGACAACGTACAACTTACATTTAAAAATAAATTAGTATAAAAAAAAATAATTTTTAATAAAACTAATAATAAGTATTTCCTCTATTGGCCTGTATGCAAGCCTGCAGACGATTTGGCATGCTGCCGATTAACTGGTCGAGCTGGGCTTGCGGAATTCTCTCCCATTCTTCACGAGCAGTATCTTTAAGTTCTGAAAGTGTAATAGGGGGATTGTTTCGCTTCTTGATGCGTGTTTTGAGAATGTCCCAAGCATGTTCAATAATGTTCATGTCGGGGAAATTCGAGGGCCACTGCAATGTAGATATTCCTTCTTCTTCAAGAAAATTTTGTACTGCTGATGTTCGATGAGGAGGTGCGTTGTCATGCATAAACACAAATTCATCACCTACTGCCCCTCGGAATAGACGTACGACAGGATTTAAAACTTTCTTGATGTATACAGCACCAGTGACTCTTCTCTCCAGAACCAGCAGTGACGTCCGTATACCACTCATAATACCACCCCAAACCATAATACTGCCACCTTTAAATGGGACACGCGGTTTAGCTGTTTCTAGTGGGGCTTGTCGTCCTGGGACCCTCCAAACCAGTGTTCTTCACGAATCATATACAAGTCAATTTTTGACTCATCAGAGAACATCACATTATTCCAGTTAGGGTCATGATGTGCCATTTCTCTAGCCCATTGCAACCTTACTATTTTGTGTTGGTAGGTTAGTTTAGAAACACGTAGCGGCCTTCTACGATATAAATTTACCGCATTTAGTCTGCGTGTTATTGTTTGCTGTGAAATATTCAGTCCTTGAAGCCTGGAAATTTCTCTGGAGATCCCACTTGTAGATTCCAGATGATTTCTACGAGCTATAAATGTTATTTGCCGGTCTTGTGCTGCTGTTGTACATCGATTTCTATCACTTCTGAGACGATCCTTGACTTTATTTGTATCTTGGAATTTTTTTTAATTTTCGATACAGCACTCTGAGTAACATCAGCAATATTTACGATATAACTTTGCTTAAAGTCCTGTTGTAACAAAGCAATTACTCTGGATCTGTCAAAATGAGATATAACGTTTTTAGGCATTTTTAAACGGCTCAATTCAAATTTAAACGAAGACTGAAATAATGTGTAAATACGCTAATCAGTTGAATGTGACCAAAATCATACAAAAATGATTTAAATTGTTTGTCATTTTCATTTAAAAACCCTCTAGAATGAATATCATCAACAGTTTTAAAACCACCATAGGCGTAGATATATTATTGGTACGTATTCCAAACTTTTGGACATGTGTGTAACTATAGATACCCCAAATTGGAGTGATATTCAAAATTCACCCTGGCGCCCATCTCACGATCATCTTAGGATTGATCTAACCTTAAGTTACTAAAGGCAAGCAAACGTGCCGACCTCCTCTCTGAGCACAACTCTCATTCTCTTGAGCTAAGCCTATTCTCTTGTAGTGTTTTAAGTAAGCTTTATATTTTCTTTTGTATTGGTTACATTCCCTGTTGGTTGACAATTTATTTTAACCATAAGTATTCTTATTCACTACAGTTTATCTTCATTAAATATAATTTCCCTTTAAAAGATTAACCCTTGGCTTAGGCCTTCCCCTTATTAGTTTTAACATTCCCTTTTTAATCCGTAACAAGGCCGCCCAAATAATCCGATTTCAATTCCATAAAATAAGTTAGATAGGTAAAGCGCTTTTTTATGAATAACAAAATTAGCAAACTTTTATTTTGTCTAGTTTTTATTGTGGGAGATTTTAAAAAATTTCATTATTTTTTTAAATTCAGATTATTATGCAAAATCTATTAAACCTATTATAATGAAATTTGTTGGGATGTTTTATTGTGTAAAAGATTTTTCAGATGAATAACGAAGGCCCTAAGCGCAATTTAAGTGGTTAAACAATATTAAATTACAAGACTTGTTTCCTCCTGTTTTGTATTTATGGCTATTATGCAGCACGGGAAAAATTAAAACATTTTAAACTATCCGACTCTTTTAGAAAATTTAATTGTGGCTATACTTTAGGACGACTTTGCTCTAAAATAAATTGTTTTAAAGTTATAAGTAAGGGGAGTAAAACAAAATCGATGTTTTTAGTAATTTTTAAAGAGAGGGACTATAAGTCAATTATTATCACTGAAGTTATCACATAAATTTTCCTGTAAAAATCAGAGTGTCATCTCTCACAATCCACCTCAAAACAGATCCTCCTTGTTCCAATGGTGTCTTAACCCAGACATGTACGTATGACAAAATCATAAAATTATTTTAACGTAAAACATTTCAATAAAATTATATACATATTATAATATTAAAGTTATAATGGTGAATAGCTTAATAGCTGGGACAATATATTTCAGTTTTTATACGATGAGATTTTCTATGTAGTTATTTAAATAAAACATTTAATATTTTTGTCGGTTAAGGCTGTCTTACGAGAATGATGATGAATTCGCTCATATTGAAACAAATCTCTAACAACTAGCATCCGTTATAGTTACAAATGCCACCAGACTACAAGGAATTATGTAATTCGTATTAATAAACGTTGTCGATGAAGCTCTCAAGATCCAGCTAAGTTTGCCGGAGACACTCTCCTAGGATAGGTGCTCTTAGTGGCTTACGTGGTTAGGAAATCTCCTTAAACACGGATTATGATCGTGATGTCTAGTTCTCGTTTTATGCAACCCGCATAACCTCTTGCTCCATCCCTTCCCCGGTTTACCGCCACTTCTGAGACTCATCGGAAATTGAAATTCCCTTTCAAGTACGAATGACATTTCTGGTTGAATTTAGTTCAATACAAGTGTTCTGGAATTGGAAATTATCCGCTGTTGATAGTTAGAATGAGATCTTCTAGGATTAGAATAATACTAAAATACGATTTAGTAAACTCATTTCAGAATATAGATACCTATCTGCTAGCTTGCCGACGTGCTAACGGAAAGGTAATCATATTAAGAAGCGGTCTCTCGCGTTGTTAGTTTAAGACGAGATAATCAAAACTTCCAATAATCAATTCAATAAAGATCCGTGTTTTAATTACGCTATGAGAGCGATAGAGTTTGATTAAATGTGGTGAAAAAGTTAAAATGTGGTTTATATAAAAGTATCATAATATAATACATATGAATACACGAACATTTATATTATATACAGTTATTCCCATTTAATCGATATTTTACTTGCGTTTGGAAAAACATTGAGGTTATGTATACATATTTAGGCAATTTCAATATATTATATTTAATTTTTACAATACTAACAGAAATCGACATTGAAACATAAACGTATATTCCGAGAATTTGTTTCCTATTGGTCTCTGTCTAATTCAATAGAATATATCATACTATCTTGAGAGTTAATTGCCTTGTAGAAAATTTAATTGAGTTAACTAAATAATACACTAAAATATGTATAAAACGGAATTGCACCACAGTGAAATTTTTCGATATAGACAGGATTTTGTTTTATCCAGACTAGATGATAAACAGAATATTTTGTATATTTAAATATTGGTTATTATACAAATAAGAACTTTTATTAATTCAGACGTATTTTATGTTAGTATCTTCTCTTCTTAGAGTGCCATATCCCTACGGAACGTCGGCGACTACCATGCTTATAATATTTTTATACTGATCTCGGTCTTGCGCTACGTGTAGCAATTGGTCCGCTGTCAAACCTGTCCACTGCCGCAAATTCCTCAACCAAGAGAGTTTCTTCCGTCCTATCCATTTCTTTCCTTTGATTTTACCGTTGAGAATTAGCCGAAGGAACTCATATCTTGGTCCTCTGATTATATGTCCAAGATATTCTAGTTTACGCCTCTTAATAATATTTAATAGAGTTCGTTGATGTCCCATTCTTTGAAGAACTTCTTCGTTTCTGGTTCTGCTAGTCCATGGAATTTTTAGTATCCTTCGATACAACCACATCTCAAACGCCTTGATTTTATTCATGATATCGGCGTTTAAAGTCCAAGTTTCACATCCATACAAAAGTACAGACCACACGTAACATCTTGTAAACTTTTCACGGATTTCCAAATTTAATGAGTTATTGGATGATAGAGGCTTGGATTTTTGAAATGAGTTTCTTGCCTGTTCAATTCTACATCGAATTTCGAAGGATGGATTTAGATTTTGGATAATTAAACATGCAAGGTATTTGAATCTCTGAACTCTCTACAGCGGTTGTTGGTTTAATATCAGTTGGGTTGCGCCGATATCCACTTTATTGGTCACCATGTATTTAGTTTTATCGATATTTATCGACAGTCCCCAATTTGTGCATTCCATGTCAACTCTATTGATTAGCTCTTGCAGATCGTCGATGTTTTCAGCTAGAATCACAGTATCGTCGGCGTACCGTATATTGTTAATTATTTCTCCTCCTATGATAATTCCTTTTTGATCTTTTAAAGCTTCCCTAAATAGATTCTCAGAATACACGTTAAAGAGGGTGGGAGATAGTATACAGCCTTGTCTTACGCCTCGTTCAATACTGATTGGCTTTGATTCTCTGTTGTTGGTATTAATAATGGCTGTTTGGTTCCAGTAAAGTTTGGCAATAAGTATGATGTCTTTCTCATCTAGTTGGATGCTCTGCAAGGCGGTAATTAGTCTGGTATGCTGAACGCGATCAAATGCCTTTTCAAAATCGATGAAGCACATATATACGGGTTTTCTTACCTCCCAACATCGTTGAAGGAGTTTTTGCATAGAAAATAGTGCTTCTCTAGTTCCAAGTCATCTCCGGAACCCGAACTGCTCTTGACTAATTATTTCTTCGCACTTGTTGTTAATTCGATTTAGAAGAATATGTGGTATAATTTTATAATATCTAATAAAATTCTGTGATATCATCCATAAGACAAATTTTTGGAAACACAACGGTATTTGACATATCGAGACCTCCTACGTAAAGTATCGTAACCAACAAATTTCGGTTTTTCACTTTTTTTCATTTTCATACTTCTTAGCATGCTGCTATAATTAAAATTTCAATATTTCTAATACAATGCCTCCAAAATAAGAACGTAATATTTCATATGTTTACTTTTGTTCAAGTATACAATCGTATATTCTACTACCGATATTATACGGTGGGCGAAGATTTAATTGAAGAAAGTGAAAGAAATGAAGGTACAGTCTGTCCCAAACCCTTGTTTCAGTGCGTCACTAATTTTGACGTCATATAGGATTTTAAAAATGTCGAGAATTATTGCATGACATTTTAGTTTAATTTGACAGTTGCAGGATCGTAATCTCTCTTTTTCTAATTGAAAATAATTTAATAATTTTAATATATAAAATGTAATGTTTTCACTGTAAAATGTCTGATAATACTAACCTGGAATGACAGTTATCATTTTATTAGTTGACATTGTGAGAATACTGTCACGATAGAGACAATCTGCGTCAAATTATATTTATGCGCATCGTTGATTGGATATCTATTTAGCGTATTCTAAACTCCAACCAATTATACATCCGTAAGTAGAATTAGCTTTACGATAAATAATTTTCTAAGTTCTATGTATAATAATCACAGACTCACGTTTTTTTCTGTCACTTCTAGCTTAATGTGTTAGAGAGAATTCGATCAACTATGACGCACTGAGAGGTTTGGGACGAACTATATGTATTATTGTGTATCGATATTTTGTAGTAAAATGAGTATTGTAATATAAACGTAATAATTTTTATCTTTACCGATGAAAAATATCGTACGTTATATTTACTATACTTTACGTTGTTTGTAATATTCAAAAAAATATCGTGTGTGTTAAATAAGATATTTTACACCGGAAAATAAATAAAAATGATTTCGTATGTATATGATACGATGTTTTACGTTGGCGTTTGATATATTGTTTTTTTATCGTATCTACTACTTGCCATATATTACTTCGTTTAGTTATTCAAGTTACAATATTATACGTACCAAAAAATCTTTACATTTAACTAATTTCATTATATCATTTCGGAATCTCCTCTGCCATCGGATATAGACAAGAATGTAATAGAACAAATTATGGATTTTTTGTCAGATACCTACAGTTGATAAAGATTTCAATACCGTTCTTCCTTCCCCGTTTTCTGGTAAATATTTATAAATTAAAAATAATAAATGTAATAATAATAATACTAGGCCTCCACTCGAAATCCCTTAGATCAAATGCTAAAAACTGTAGACACGTTTTCAAATGATATCAGTATGCACTTTGGGTTAGACAAATGTCGTGTACTAAATATAGTCAAGGAAAAGGTTCAGCCCGGAGGATTCGATATGCAAAATGGCCAAAACATCTGCTCCAATTTCCTGTTTTTTTTTGCAATTTATGGTTTTTGACATATTTAAAACAATTTAAACTACAAATTTTTTTATTGCTTTTTTTAAGTTGATTACAGATAAACAAAATACGTCTATTTATAAAAATATCCCTAGACTTTTGCGTTGTGTGTATATTCTACTCCGTTAAAATTTTAAATAATATTGTAAGTTTATTATCTTCATTTTAATAGAAATATTCAGGGATATTTTCAGGAAAGTAGGCAATAAAAACGAGTGAAATTATTATTGATAGAATCACACTACAATTTGTCATACAAATTTTAGGAACCTCCTAGGAACAAAAAAATAAAAAAAAAAATATATAACTCACTATCACCTTCATTCTGAATGTGATACAATCACACAATTATCCGACCAAAATCTAAATTCATTTGTGTCTAGGTCCTTATGTTTTGAAATAAATTTCATCTAACACGTAGAAACCTCATTAGCGCCCCTTTTGCCCTGCCCTTCATGCCACATGAAGCAAGTATTTTTATTAGCACAAAGAATATTATTTCTTTTATGTTGAGTCATATCTGAGTTTAATCCTTTAATGACCGATAATGAATCTGATAATATTACTGCTTTATTTAAATTGTGTGAATCTAGCCAATCTAATGCTTTTTCGATAGCTACCGCTTCAGCACTATATATTGAACAATGTGATGGAAGTTTAATTTTCAAAGATTCGCTTTTATGTGGAATGTAAACTGCGCAACCTGTGGCACCATCTTCTTTTTTGGAACCATCGGTATACATTATTACGTGATCATTATAGTCACTCAATATGGATCTAAGTAAGACAAAGTTTATTTGTGGGGATTCTGTGTACTTTGGTATAATGACTTTTGGTTTATTTCTTGTTACCTGAAAATTAGCTTTATATATTGGTAATCTTTTTTAACTCATTAGTTTCTAAGAAAGCATCAGCAAGTGGAGGAGAATTTTTTATGCGCCAGTATTTATTTGAGAGGTTTTCAATAGATAACTCATACAGTTGACTAAGTAGATTATTATTATTTAATCTTAGCTTCAGGATATGTTTAATTGCCATAATTTCTCGACGATTTTGAAGAGGTATTTCATTACTTTTAGCAAGTAGTACAGGGCAAGGAGTAGACTTCATGGTGCCCAAGCATATTCTTAGACATTTAAACTGAATGCGGTCTACAGTTAATAAGTGTGTGTTACTGGCGGCACCATACAGAATGCAACCATAGTCTACAATAGATCGCACGTAGGCTCTGTAAAACATCAACGCAACTTTAGGGTCAGCACCCCATCTTCGATTAGTGACACATTTAAGAATATTAATACCTTTTTCACACCTACTTTTTATATATTCCACATGTTTTGACCGTAAGAGTTTGGGATCAAGAAGAATGCCAAGATATTTGTATTCTTTGACAATAGGTATATCATATCCAGACAACTTTATTTTGTCAGGCGTACAAATCCTATGTCTAGTGAATATCATTGTGGCTGATTTGTCAGGGGAAATGGTCAGTCCATGATCAACAATTATAGTACAAGCAAATTTATAGGGTCATGAAATTTCTGTCATTGGTATTGTCAAATTATTAAAATATCCTTAGACTTTTGCGTTGTGTGTATTATCTACTACTTACAACATTATTTACCATTTTTTACAAAGAAGAACATAGTATCTATGACATACGACAAATAGTTTTGTATAGTGTCCAACGTAATTCATAGTAAGTGTTACATACTATAATTTATTTTTAATGTTGGTCTACGTAAAATATCGTTAGTGTTTTTTCTCGAAACAAGAAATAATATTAATTAAAGTACTACACAGGATTATTACCCACCTATTTCGTAATTAATATACACATTTTCAAATATATTGGTTGTTTCTTCACTGAACAATCATCAATAAACAATGAGCGAACCTTTAAACAGCTGTACTGTAAAGTTGACCGAATGCACTTACGATATTCTACGTAGTAGGTGTCGAT
Organism: Diabrotica undecimpunctata; assembly: GCF_040954645.1. Classification (NCBI taxonomy): domain Eukaryota; kingdom Metazoa; phylum Arthropoda; class Insecta; order Coleoptera; family Chrysomelidae; genus Diabrotica; species Diabrotica undecimpunctata. The sequence continues at coordinate 39,479,875 of NC_092808.1, read as the reverse complement.
ATACTGCTACTATATCTTCGTGACTTTCACGGTAACTTATAATACCATTCTTCTTCTTATTGCGCCGACTGTTCTCGAAAGTTGTCGATCCAAATGGCAACTGTAGCTTTGGAAACTGTTGCACAAAAGATTTCTGTGAATAAGTGGTCAAACTATCTCCTAAAGTATTTTAGCCACGAGTTCTGAATAAACGCTTAAAAGTTGCAGACAACAAAGTTTTCCGTTAAAATAACCATTGGCCTCCCCAAAACGGACGCCTATGACCAATAGTAGAAATTTGCAATTGATGGAATTGATTTAACTCTGAAGGTTAAATAATCGTACTAGTTTTCGTTTTTCTAAATAGCAGAGTTCTGGAGGTATTTAAAAAAAATATTTATACGGCGTCATCTTTAAAGAGCACTAGCTTCCACAGAAAGAATTTTCGGACTAGGTAAATTGGGTTAAATCGTCTTAAAATTATCATCTCTGTTCTTCTTTTGTTAGAAAAGATTTTGAACACCCTGTATATAAAACAAAAAAGTATGTTCCGACAGTACTGTCACAACTTGTCGCATTTGACAGACAGTCGCAAAACAGAAAATTTAATACCAAACTTTTTAAATTTAAATATAGAACACATTATTCTTAATTCTGTAAACCTTGCACGTAAATTTGGTAACGTTTTTACTGTATTCACGAAACAAACCTTGAATTTACTCATAGCAGATACCACTATCTCATTAAAAACTTTAGACTCGGAACTAGAAAAACTAGAAACACAATTAATCGAATCATTACCAGTTGCTACTTTTAATGCATTTAAAGAAACATCCATACAATACAATGAACGTATTTTTTGTAAAATTCGCGATAGAAATATCAAAAAAATTAATATTATCGTCAAAATCAGATAATAAAAATCACAATAATAAATTGCAGGATACTTGGTTAGAAAATTTAACAAATGTAGAAATTCCCAGTGACGTACAAGATGACGTACGAGAACCTCAATTTAGTTGTTCTGAAACCTGACAAAACTAACAAGACTGTTATTATGGAGTCCGAAGACTATGACAGTAAAATGGATTCTCTATTTAATGACAATACAACATACCGTGAAATGATAAATGATCCTTCGAATATTTTCCCAAAAAGAAATATCGAATTAGTCGACAGATGGAAAAAATGTGCTACATCTCACCAAACACTGCTAATTCCCTTAAAATACATAATGCTGTAATTCCAAAAATATACGGTCTACCCAAAACACATAAAGAGGGTGTGCCGCTGCGACCTATTATTTCATGCATTCAGTCTCCTTTTGAAAACCTTTTAAAATATTTGAAGAACATTATTTCTAACGTAATAAATAAAAATCCACACTATTTAAAAGACGCTGATCACCTGAAATTAAAAGTCAAAAATATACATTTACCTCCAAATTATAAATTAGTTTCTCTCGATGTGGTATCTTTATACACCAATATTCCAATAGCTTTAGCGAAAGACATTATTAAAACAAAAGTGGAATAAAATCAAAGCGTTAACAGACATCCCTCTAGAAGAATTTCTGCTAGCAGTCGAAACAACATTAAAGTCAACCTATTTCCTATATAAAAATAAAATCTTCCAACAAACAGATGGATGTGCTATGGGTGCTAGCATATCCAGTACCATCGCTCAAGTTTTAGAGCATCTAGAGGATATTGTTTTAAATAAAATAGATTTTGATATACCTTTTTTCTATCGCTATATAGATGACTGCTTGAGCGCAGCACCAGAGGATAAAATGGATATTTTACTAAATGAATTTAATAACTTTCACCAAAAACTAAAATTCACATTAGAAATTGAAAATAATTATCAAATTAATTTTCTGGACCTGACCTTACATAGAGAAAACAGCACTATAACTACTTCATGGTACACCAAAAAAACCTGGTCGTCGAGATATCTGAATTTCAACTCTCATCATCTCCTGTCTCAAAAAAAATCAGTAGTTATCGGACTCGCCCATAGAGCTATTAGATTATCCGATCCTATCAATAGACCTTAGGCCATTAAAAAAGCAAAAACAGCACTAACACTTAATTCATACCCACACCACCTTATCGACAACACTTTCAAATCGCGACTGCATAAATTTTACAATAACAATAATAACAATGAAACCAACACGGCAAAGAAAAACTATATGTCTCTTCCCTATATAAAAGGATTATCAGAACAAATTGCAAATCTTCTGTCCAAACATAATATTACGGTTGCTCATAAAGGGCACAATCTTTTGAAAAAGAATTTTACAAGATTAAAAACAAAAACCCCTCTATTAAAAAGATCGCATGTTGTATATGAAATTCCCTGCTCGAATTGTGATGGAGTTTATATTGGACAAACCAGTCACTTAACTGTCAGCTACTTAACTCAAGAATACGTTTCCACAAATATGACAAAAAAAACTCAACCGCCCTCACAAAAAATGAAAATGAAAAAAAACATCAATTTGATTTTGAGAAAACCAAGATCTTAAAAAGTGAACCCAACAGGAAGAAGAGAGAGCTTTTAGAGTCTATACAAATAAAAAAAATAAAAGATAAAAAAGATGTCAAAAATTTGAAAAAAATTTATTTTAACTTAATTTAAAAACACATAAAAAGACAATCTCAGAACGCCTATGATGTTAAAATAACTGATTGTTCAAACTATAAACTAAGATCAATAAACAACACATTAGATTTAAAATACATTTTACATGTAGTGACTTAGTGGGTATGTCCTATGTTTTAATATTATTTTAATTGTGATATCTACTTGTTAGTACCGAATTTTTACATGTTTGGTAAGTCAAAAGTTTAACTTTTAAACGGTATTATGTCTGTCATAAAATGATTTTTTAGTCAATATTACTTCTTGAAAAAGGCATGGATTTCCTGCGGAAACGTAGAAAAAATATATGAAAATGTCTTAGTATCAAATCAAAATTTTTTTATGAACCTAAGCATAAGAAAACCCACTCAATATATATATATATATATATATATATATATATATATATATATATATATATATATATATATATATATATACATATAGGTAACTAAGAGTAAACGATAAAATAGCGAGTATGTACGAAGAGTGAAAATAATCGAATTAATGATTATATTTCTATATTATGGCTAACATCGGCGTTAACGTTAATTTCCACTTACGAATAATTGAAATCGTTTGTAATGAAATATTCAGAAAATCGATTATAAATGAATGTCTATCCCCAATAATAATTCTGCTGCTTTCGATCTAATGTATTATATCTGTTTAGTAAATAGCTACGTCGAAATTTAATGTGTTTATTCCGCAACGTGCCGATATGGTTAAACTATTGTTTATTGTCAAACACAAAAGGTAGCATTTGACATCCAGATAACATATGTGTTGCAAACTGACGTTTTGTATAAATTATGTCATTGTGACTCATCACCTGGGATCTGCATCTAAACCAATTTATTTCACATGCAAACTGATTAAATCCACTGACATTTTGAAATAGAACGACGTATCACATTTTGCAAATTAAAATTCGTTAAATCATTTCCATTGCACGGATGTTTGTGTATTTTATCTTAGCGTAAATGAGCTGATATTTGATGAGTATTTTTTAACAATTTGTGTATGCGTAATGGTATTTATAGCCTGTTATTATTATCTCAAAATTGTTATGATAAAACAAATTACAGAACGTCAATAGAAAGTAAGTGAGATAGAAAATAGAGATAGAGTATGGTATGAGAGTCCCCACCAAAAAAGCAGTTAGCAGTCAGTAGTTTATTTATTTTCGTATATAATAAGAGAGAAAATTTTGCCGGCAATATTTTCGTCTGGTAAGAAAGTTTGTTGCCTTTCAATTGTCGCGAATTCAATTTTGACAGTTAAATCACGAGACGTCAGTCGAGACTTCGAGTCCAGCTTCATTTGTTGTTCTGAGATTTTCGATGAACTTCTAGTGGTGACTGGAATCCAGCTGCACATATGCATTTATAAAGCTTGCTTTGGAGTGACCAGTAAATTTAATTAAATTATTTTTTAACTGACGAAATGCCGCTGAAGATGTTCTAGTGAGGGAAAGTACTTGGGCAAGATTTAATTAATAAAACTGTGCTCGATATCTGCCTTTATTTTATTAAAGTTTATTTATTCGAGAATTCAACCTTATATCAGTCAATTAATTAAATTTTGTTCAAAAACACCTTACTTGAACAAGGCTGACACAGCTGAAGGTCGATGAGAATGGTTTGTTATTTTATGTTTTTATTTTATTTATTTCTGCAACTGGGCAGAAATTTTTGTTTAATGAATTTCTTACCAGCCATTTGCTGCTTGCCAAAAGTTTTCGAACCAAATTGATTTGTTTTGGAAAAAATGCTGTTGTATTTAATTCGGCCTAAAGTCTCCCATAACATCAAATTCCTTCTGGAAAAAGTGAATCTAGCAATTTACGGCCTCGTTGACTCTCCAAGCAAGTTCAAATGAGCAAAGATGAAAAAAACTTTTTTTTTGCTCCATCGGTGGCTTATTCGTTGTAGCTTTGGATGTTTTTTAATAATTCTTCGGTAAATAATGTTTTTAAACTGAGTTGTCTTTTTTCTTGGACACTTTAAAGCTGCCTTCGGTTAGATTTTTATGCCGTACTCCGTAAAAGAATTTTCTTGTACCATTTTTGCTGTAGTATTCCACATTTACTCTTTATAGTCTTCGCCATTGCCTTGTTGTATGTTAAAGGTGTAATTCTCAAGAATTTTTCCTAGTTCCGTTATAGAAGTACATCTTTCAAGCGTAAAATTTTTCACCCTGAGGAACTCCGAAAATTTGGTCTATTTGGCTTCTGGACCTTCTTCATCCAAATCTTGATTTTTTTGTCTGGATTCATTATATCTGTCCAAAATTAGGTCATAACTTAAAAAACCCTACTATTTAAAATTGTTTTAGAGAAAATTTCCCAAATCTCTTCATAAATATGTCAAGAACGGTTAAACCCTTCTACGCAAGGATTAGATGCTACTTAAATCAATTAAACTACACTTTTTCGAAATGCTTTCCCTCCCAATCGTCCTTAATTTTTCCATACAAACAAAGAAACCTCAGTGCCTAAGCCGTCTTATTTCTTTCGACAAACATTCAACAAACCCACACTTAATCAAATCCGCCTTCAATGATATGCTTCACAACTATAAGGAATATATACACATATATACACATATGCATCTAAATCAAATGAAGGGGCTGGTGCTGCAGTTATAACCCCCAAATAAATACAAACTCTCTTTTTCAAAGTACTCAATTGACTCTGCTGAACTATACGTTCCATACCAAGCCATCCTTGCTGTCAGCGCATCCAATAAAACCAAGTATATTATATTTACTGACTCTCTAAGTTCCTTAAAGTCAATCTAATATGTCTACTCAAGTAAACCTTTGGTCATCAAGATAAAACAGAAAGTTCATAAAGCCTAACTGAATGAAAAAAAAAAATTATATTCTGCTAAATACCATCCCATATTGGATTTCAGGGAAATAAAGAGGCAAACAACGGTGCAAAACAAGCTGCAACTAGTAATAGTGCGGAGTATACTGAAACATTTACGAGTGCGGACATGAAGGCGGCGGTCAAATGTAAACTGCGATATATGTTGGAAGAAAAGTGGAAAGTTCCAGCGGTCAAGCTACGCGATAGTAAAAAATCGATAAAACTCTGGCTCACATTAACAACAAATCAGAGAGACCAGGTAATATTAACGCGACTCCGACTGGGTAATTCGCGATTAACTGATAGCTAATTGTTTTCCAACAAACAATAACCAAGATATGACAACTGTAAAGAAAAGTTAACAATCAAACATAATATATTATGTGTGATATTTTAGGTCTAGTATGAAGTGTAAATTAGGATTATTATTGTATTGAATTAAATAAGTATTCCTTGCAATATAAGTTACAAAGAGTACATTTATTGAATACAAAAAACAACAAATATTATAAGAAGACGTTTACCCAGAGAACACCATTTATGAAAATATAAAAGTTTCCAATATTCCACTTACCTTCGGGCTTATATAAAAAGTTTGCCATTTCCTTACCCCTACGATCCAATATGTACACACGATATCCCATCTGCAGCAAATTATGTAGTGTTTCCAATCGAGTTTGGCACGCATTTGATAAGTTAGCTCACGATATATTTCTTTTAAAGTTGATTGCTCTTAAAACTTTTCTTGTTAGAATTAGACACCTTTCAGCTTTCACAGTGGCAGGAAGTATAAAACTAGAGGAAATTGGCGTACTAGAAAACAGTGAGCAACAAAAAATAGAAATACATAGTTGACATTCACGTTAAAAAAATAGTTGCTTCGTAACTAAAAAATTCTTGCTTGAGTGTCAAAAAGTAAAACATAAAATTAGTTAAGTCAAAATTGTCAAACTGAGTTTATATTAAAATTCATAAAAACATCATAAATTGTTACATTTTACTGTTTTGTATATAAAATTTTTTTGTATACGAAAGTGTTTGACAAAATGCAAAACAAAAAAATAAATAATTGGTTTGACGATGAGAGCAAATTAGCAGTGAAAGGAAAGAATAAAACAATATTGAAATGGTTAAGCATAAGCAAAGAAGAGGAACGAGAAAAATACAAAGACCAAATCCAAAGACAAAGAAATTATTTAATTCGAAAAAAATCAAAAAGTAGATGAAATTATAAATCTAGAAACAGAAAATAAAAGACACAACTCAAAACCATTGTACCAATACCTAGGTAATCATAACTTGGGTTACCAAAAACTAGGTAACCCAAAACGGACACCTAATATAGCTGTAGAAGCAGAAAAATGGTAGTAGTATTTCGAAGAAATATGTCAAAAAACGGATAGAGCAGAAAAAAACAGAAATAATAACGAACACAGAACAAGATACTAAAGCAGAAGAATTGACCTATACAGAAATGAAAAATACGGTAGGGAGGCACTATACAGAAATATTTATGAACTAATACAGAATATATGGAGCAAAGAAATATTGTCCGAAGAATGGAAGGAAAGAATTATAGTGACAATCACAAAACAAGAAGACCATACTAAAAACTACCGAGCAATTAATTTGCTAAACGTAAAATATAAAGTAATGATTGGTATAGTTAGAGATAGACAATGGGATTACCAGTACGGTTTTAGAAAAAAAAGATCCACGATAGACGCTATACATACGCTAAAACAAGTGATAGAGAAAACATACGAGTACAACGGAGAAACATATACTTTTCCTAAACTTTAAACAGGCGTTTGACAATATAAGCAGAAGAAAAATGATCCAAGAGTTACAAGAGAGAACTTTCGAGATTTGATGGTGGTCAGTACTTCTCGGTTCTTATTCATTCTTCTGAGGACCTCCTCATTTGTGACTCGGTCAGTCCACGGGATCTTAAGTACTCTCCGATATAGCCACATCTCAAATGCTTCCAGTTTTCTGCACATATCTTCGTTCGAGGTCCACAATTCAACACCATAAAAAAGGACAGAGAAGACGTAGCATGGCAGCATTCTTACTTTTGTATCAAGAGAGAGATTGTGACTCATGAAGAAGGCCCCCATCCGAGTGTAATATACCAAATAATATTATAAGAATGATAGAAATCACAATCCGAGATTTTTAAGCAATCATAGACAGCGAAAGAGGAAGAACAGGAATAATAAAAATAACAAATAGAGCACGGAAAGAAGATGCTCTCTCAGCTGTACTATTTATTCTATCACTAAACAAGGTAATAAAAAAGCTGTCAAACACAGGAACTATAAACAAGAATGCAGTACAAAAAATAGGATATGTGGACGATGTGATCATAGTAGCAACAGATAAAAAGGCGTTAAAAAAACGTTCCATGAAATAGAAAACGAAGCCAAACTGAGAGGACTTGAAATTAATTAAAATAAAACAAAATACATGAACGTACGCAAGAAAAAGAAGACACAAATGACAGAACTGAAAATAAATGCACAGAGTTTTGAAGACGTTAAAACATTCAAATAATTGGGAGTACGAGTCAACAGAAGAAATAAAAGTGTAGATATAAAAAAAAAGAATTCAAGCGGGATATACACACTTATTTATAGAAATAAAAAAATGTTTAGAGATAAGAAGATAAGACGAAACACAAAAATGAAAATCTACAAAACGACCATAAGACCAATAGTAGTATATAATGCAGAGACATTTACATTAACAGCAAGAGAAGAGCCATTGAAAATTTTTAACAGGAAGATTATCAGAAAATTACTGGGACCAAATAGGGAAAACGAAAAGGATGCAAGATAATGCATGAATCACAAAACACAAGAATCATAGGTCAAGACAACATAGTTAGAGCAATAAAAGCACAAAGAATTAGATGATGTGGACACATAATGAGAAGAGAGAAGAACAATCCGTCAAGAGTTATAACGAAATGGATACCACCAGGTAAAAGAACCAGAGGCAGAACTAAAATGACATGGAGGCAACAGGTGAAAGAAAACTTAACACAGAAAGCTTCGTAAAGCGAAATAGAAATTTAAATCGTGGGAGCGATATACACCATCAGTGTTCGAAAACTCATCTGGATTTACACGATTACCTTTCAGACATGTTGGGTAATAAATCAGTCCTATTAGTGCCGGCACTTCTAATATATCAGTGTGTCTAGCATCCCGATCACGAACAAAGTTATTTCTCTTATTGAGTCTATAATGTTATTCGACAATGACTCTCCAAGTCTAGTGAGTAGTATTTGCGATGAAGATAATTAGGTAAATTCGGTAAACAATATTCAAGATTTACAAACCAGTGCATTTCTAACACAGGAAGAGGTTAGAGATATCGAAAATAATATTGACGAAACACAAAATATAGAGAACAATGAAATAAATATTGAAAATAACTTTCAACATAAGATAAATAACAAAAATGTCGATATGTGGGGTCCGATTTCAAAAGCAGCATTGCCAAGTCTTATGGAGTTTACTTAGATTTCAGAAATAAAACCTTCGTTGCTTCGTTGCTATGTGATGCAATGACTGGTGAGTTTTATCAGGCTGTAGTCGATAATAAAATAATATCTTTCATTGTGGAATATACCAATCTTTATGCTATGCCACCCAGGTTCTCACTTCTACTGATGATGTTGAACCGTTATCACGGCTTCACGAATAGGTGCCGACCACTTATTAAGAAATAAGGTCATTTTTAGGTATAATTTTATATATGGGTCTGGTAAAATTACCACAACTGGTTGATTATTGGAATACTGATGAATTGTTCAATTTGAAATTTGCCAAAAAGAGCATAAGTTGTAATCGTTTTGAAATACTTTTGAGAATGATTTATTTTGCTGATAATAATAGTCCTTCTAAATAAACTGACAAACTATATAAAATAAATCCATTGGTACAGCAATTAGTAACAAATTATAAATCATTATATAATGCAGATGAGTATCTGGGTATTGATGAAACACTTCTACCATTTAGGGGTCGGCTTTACATGAGACAATATATGAAACTAAAACGCCATAAATATCGAGTAAAACTATTTAAATTATGTTGTGGAAAAGGATATATTTATGACCTAATGATATATACTGGAAAAACCACATTACAAGAAACAAAGACAACCCCATTGAGCGTAGTTATGACTCTTAGAACTGACATTGTAAAAAAGGGAGGAAAAGTAATCACTGGCAACTGATATAGGAGTGTTGAGTTGGCTCACAATATGATAGATGCAAACACAAATTTTATTGGAACTGTTAGAAAAGATCGTAAGAGGTTATCAAAGAGAGTTGCTACTGTAAAACATAGTGAACAAAATCAAATGGGTGTATGTATGCTAACATGTTTTTGTTTTATCAACGAAACACGCTGACCGTATGATAGATGTAGCAGGGCGTAGAGGAATTAAAAGAAACCAGAAGCCATAGTTGATTATAATCATGAAAAAAGTTCTGTTGATCTCGCAGATCAAATTGGTGCATATTCTAATCCATTGAGAAAATCTCTTAGTGGTTCAGTGTGAAAAATACACACTTATTTAAACCAGCGTAGCGGCCTGATATGATTAAATATTTGTGCTGGTCCCATCGGACCAATGCTGCCAATTAGAATAAACTGGTACTGGTCCGATGGGACCAGCGCGGCAGGGAACGTGTTAAGGAATATGGAAATTAGAAATATAGAAAGGATAATCAAAGAAAGAAAAAAAAAATGAAGAAAAGTAGTGAAAGGAAAGTCAAGCCAGAAAAGTTCTAAAGAACCACAGACTCATAACCCATAAATTACTAAGTAATACAATACAATAAAGGGTTACCAAAAAACTAGAGTAGTAGTGCCTATTTATCAAATTATTAACCAAAAGAGCAATTGAATATTACATACGCTTATATAGGACACACACAAATTTATAGACTTTAAAAAAGCATTCGATATCGAAAAACACAGAGCTTCAATGAAGAGATTTTGGAATGTGACGTTTCCTTGTTAGACACCTCTGGTAGTGAGATCAACCCTGCCCCTAGGAACATGTGTATACCATTTTAAGAGTGGAATCCACATGTCTGAAGATCAAACCGGTCACACTTCGCTAATCGAAGTGGTACCTATCTGACCCCCAGGCTTTTCCTCAACCCCTCCTCATCATGTGACTTACGTGAGAAGGCTTATGATCTGAAATTTACTTAGGGTGCCTTGGGTAATGAGACACCCTCTGTTTTAAATGACTGTGGTTATGCCACCTAACTGTAGTGGTAGCCACATGTAGGCTTTTCTCCCTATTTACTTTACTGACAACATAGAAGTTACTCTAACTTTACGTCGGGACTTAAGTCCCTAAAAAAAAGAAAAAGAGCGTGTGTTCTTTTTCTCTACTGAGCTGACGACTCTATGTTCGGAGAAGAGTGTGTGCCCGGCCACTCAGCCGCCGATTTGGCAAAATAAATTTTGATCTCCTCGCCAGCTGACCGTCCGAGTGGGGTCCGGCCATCAAGCCTATGTATGCCGCACATGACCTCAGTGCGCGGATTTCGCGAGTAGATCAGTTCACTTGATCTGTCTTAAGGGCCTAGTCCGCAATGCGGTATATAGAAGGGGCCCTTCTATATTTGAGTTTGTGATCTTATGTTTATGTTAAAACGCTATAATGAAAATATCAAAAGTAATTAAGACTAAGTAATTTAATCAGAAAACACTATTTTTTTGGTTGGTTTTGATGGTTTTTCAAAGATTTGTTTGGATAAAGCTTTTATTACTGCCTTAAGATATATGTAAAATCTAAAGCCTTCTTAAAGTTTCTGAAGTTTAAGCCAGTGTTATTTGGTGTTATATGTTGATAATTTTTGTTAATATCTTGAATATGATTGGTAGTAGACTTATGGTTATATAGTAATTTATATTATCTTTGCTAACTTTCTCATAATAAAGTATGGCCTGGCAGGGATAGTGAAGATGGATAGGATGCTCAGAAGTTGAGTATAACTTTGGGTAGCAAAAATGTTAAACCAAAGGGGCGTTTAATAGCAGGAGACGAGGGTAACAGATTTAATAGCAGGAGCATCTGTAAGTACAAATAATTTATACTTACATTGGGAGAACTCAGTATCCAGATTGTAAAGAAGTTTGTTTAAGATATTTATTTTTAGGCTTAAACCTATACGGTTTAAGCTAAGGCTAATTTATAATATTTCTAATATCATTTTCAATAACATTTGCTAGAAAGAAGGAGTTTACTGTAATACAGTTCTTTTGAGGTTGAGATACCTTTGGAAAAATATCCAATACATTCTTTAGTTGCCTCGTTAATATTGGTAATAGATTGATTATTTTCGGTGTTACACTATTTCTTTGGTGTTTTTGGTATTACCATGTTCGGTATTACAGTTACTATTTTCCACAGGTTGTTGAAACATTTATTATTTTTAATAATTTCCCAAAAAGTTTGGTTTGTGTAAGCATTACATTCAACGGAAGCATAAAGCTATGTGCAAGATTTTGCCTTTAAAATTTAAAAGGGTATCAGAGTGCTATCACGATTGACTTTGAATGAAATAAATTAGAACAATTTTTATTTTACAGTTTTCTCTCCTTTGCGCTAGCTATAGTCGACTATTTTAATTTACCGTTTAACGATGTGGGATATGAGAAAATTCGCAATATTACAAAACATAAGAGCATCCTATAAATACACAAGCCATCAATTTTAAGAGCATATCTTCAATCTGTATTAATTAAATTGTGACATGAATCAATTCCTATCCAAAATTATGTAATAATTATCTAAGTTAGTGACAAAGTAGCGATCAATCATCCATATTAAAGTAAGATGTATGATGAGATGATTATCCTGTTTTGGTAATTAAACTCTCGCGGATAATTAAACGCCATGTCATCAATATATCAACCACTTCAATCAATCTATAATGTATTCACAAATATCATTAAAACTTTTGCACGTATTATTATTAAATTGGAAATATATAGATTTCGGCTAATTATACTAATATTGATATAATTTTAAAGTTTTAAGTAAGTTTTAAAGTAAAAATAATTATTGTTGCATGTATTTTACTGATGCAAAAAAGCTCACATTTTTAAAATCCAAGCTACTTAAATCAACATACAAACTTTTTTGTTCCAATATGGACCGTATAATAAGTTTTAGTCCTCCATCACTCACACCGTTCGAAAAAATCTAACATTTTTAAATATTTCACCATCATTTTCGAAATATTGCTTCTTTTGGGTTCTGTAACTAGGAATGCTTCTATGAAGACTCGTATAAAACTATGTTAAATAATGGTGGGATTACCTATTATCTTATAGCCGACAGCAGTTGTTGTTAGTTCAAATCTAACACGCGAGCGATCGCGTTCGTCGGAGCGTTAGAAAAAATCTAACTACGCGAGTGTTAGGTGTTGAGTTTTAGAGAGATCACTTATGAAATGTTATATTATCGTAAAAGGTAAGATTTTTAGTGAAATACCTATAGATTGTTGAACATCCGTTATTATAAGCGCTATTTTTGTTTATTGCAGGTAAATATGGACAAGAAAATGGAAAACCAGTTACTTAAATGGTATGAAGAGATAGACAACCATGTGGAACCACTAGATTTTGATAAGGACTTAAGTGATGTTCGTTCTGAACACACTATCCACAATACAGATTCTGAGCAGTCCACAAAAGATCTAACCAGTGATCCTGAAGAAGCCAGGAAGAAAGCGGCCAAGATGATAGTTATTAAAGATTTCATGGCAAAGATAAAACACCATGGTTGAAACATAAAAAACACACTCCCAAAGATAGGACCAACTCTTGTAATATTGTTATGAACTTACCTGGGGTAAAAGCAAAAGCAAAAGGTACCAAAACCATGTTAAAATGCTGAAAATTGTTTTTCTCAGATGCTATGATCAATAATATATTGTAAAATACACAAATCAAAAACTGTATATGATGAAAGTGTTTTATGTTTGCCCTAGGGATTGTCCTGCTGTTAACTACGAGGAAATGCAATCATTTATCGGACTTTTGTTCCTTGCTGGGGTAAAAACAGCGTAACATTTAAATACTGATGAACTCTGGAAATTACATAGCACAGCTCCAGATATTTTTGCAGTTACTGTGTCCAAGAAAAGATTTCACCAAATAATTCAAGCTGTAAGATTTGACGACGCCACTAAGAGGCAATAAAATTCGGCAGTTGATAATCTTGTACCCATTTGAGAAATATATGAAATGTTTGTCACTAACTGTTTATCTGCATACACTCTTGAATTCTATGTGACCATAGATGAAATGTTGAAAGGGTTCCGTGGTCGATGCAAATTTAGGCAGTACATAGCCAATAAGCCAGCGAAATACGGAATCAAGATTTTTATGCCTTGGTGGACGCTAGAACATTTTTCACAAAAAATCTCGAAATTCACCCCGGTAAACAACCTGAAGGACCATATCAACTACCCAACGATGCACCTAATGTAGTAAAAAGACTTATACGGCCCATAAGTGAAACTGGTCGAAATATAACTACGGATAATTACTTTCCTCTGTACACCTAGCCAACTCTTTATTGAACGATCGTTGCTGGACAACGATAGGTACTTTGCGTAAAAACAAACAACAAATTCTTCCTGAGTTGATAAACGTAAAAGGCAGACCTTTATGTAGTAGCATGTTTGCATATGGTGATGATGGAAACAAGTGTGTACTTGTATTATATGTGCCAAAAAAAAATAAGAATGTACTACTACTTTCAACACCACACAGCGATGGTTTCATTGATGAAAACACCAAAGAGCATACCATGAAGCGAGAGATTGTTACTAATTACAACCTCACAAAAGGCGGAGTGGATGTTGTTGGCAAAAAGAAAGCAGAATACTCTGTGACTCGATTTAGCAATCGCTGGCCGTTTAATGTTTTTTGCAGCCTACTAAATATTTCAGCTATAAACAGCCAAATAATTTACAACAATAACACTAATATTGTAGCATCTCGAAGAAGCTACATTGCGGAGCTTGGCAAGCAACTTTTAATGTTTTAATATCTCAAATATGCCTTTTCAGTTGCGACTAAGGATCTGAAATATAACCGGAGAAAAGCCATCAGTTTCTCAAGGGGCAACTCCAACTATAAAACCAAGATGTTGTTTTTGCCCTGTAAGGAAGAACAGGTTTACCCAACATTATTGTACTAACTGTTGCCGATATGTAAAGAGCACACTGGTTTAACAAATTTTACTTGTCACCACTGCCTAAAAGAGGAAGAAATCTAATTTTATGCGTATTTCCTACATTTTTTTTTTGAATAAATCCCCTTATTTGTTTTGTTCTAGGGTAATGTGTATATTTTTTTAGTTCGCCTAGTAGTTTTTTTAAAGTTTTGTTCTAAAAAAAATATAAGTTTATTAAGTTTTGTGAGTTAATATTTTAAATTTTATTTATTAAACTTAAAAATCAAACACATAATGTCATTTAAATGAAATATATGAAGACCTGCCAGGAAAAAATTGCAAACGACAAAATGAAATTTGTCAGATAATAACAAAAAATTATTTTGATAATATTATTTAACAAAGTTTGTGAATTTTAAGTGTTTCTTATATGTACTACTAATAAAGTAATAACGTTGAATATAATAAATACAGAACAAAAGACTAATGGGCGCCGAAAACTAAAAAGTAATTTTTTGTAGAAGAAAAACGTTGCATTTGTACCTAGTGTTAACGCATATCCAACGTTTTTCCACTAATAGGTTGTACTTATAAACAATATTTCTTGTAACTTTTTTAACCTAGGAAAATATGATCATTATTAAAATGACCCGAAATTATAGTTAATTGAACACGACAAACTGAAAAGTAAACAAAAAATTATTTTCATTAAAACTAGTGTTGCCTAAAATCGGTCTTGGTCTTGCAGTCTTGGTCTTGTTCTTGCGTTTTCGCAAGAGCAAGACCAAGACCGCCTAATTTTAGCAAGACCAAGACCAAGATTGACCGTGCAAGATTTACGCAAGAACAAGACTAAGCCTGCGAGACTCTTGCGTCTTGCAGTTAGGACGGAGTGTCGTTTTAGCGAGTATTGTAGTTCGAGTATATGCTTAAATACTCTGAGACGCAAAAAAATATGTAATAAAAATTTGAAAAACTGGACTTATGCGCATTACGGACAATACCATAAACATACATCAAAATCATCAATCAAAATATTCATTAAGAACAACAAATTTGACACGTGCTCTCAGATCATAATCACAATGTAAAAATAAAATATTTTGTACATTCTTTTCCAGCATACGACTTCTTCGCTCTGAAATTAATTGTCCAGATTTTGAGAATAGCCGCCCTCTAATCATAAAATAATCTTGCATTGCTACGCCGACAGTAATATCGTATCGAAATTTTTTAAAAATATATCACCTTAGCTATAAAAAATATAACACTTATTATTACGGACACCCACTTAATAATTTAATTTTTTTCCCATTATAATTTAGTTAGGAGGAATCTACATAAACAAATCTTATCGGCCTAAGACTAAACATTGTTTCTGCTGAGTGTGCGATGAGATCATTCGGTTGAACCAAATTTGCTGAAAGAGCGCGACTAATATTCAAAAGTTTATTAATAACATATAATGTCGCTTACCGTGTTAACAAAATACCGAAATATTTAGAATAACGAAGTAACGATATATAATTCTCGGTTTGTTATTAGATACTTAGGGTATTGAATAGTAACGGACATTTATAGTAGTAGTTACTTTTTCGACATCACTAAACTTTGACATTTGACAAGTTTACAATTTGATATGGGGAACAAAGATTCAAATAGTTTTAGTCGGATTAGTGAGCGTTGGAATTATAGATATAAAAGACCTAAAGCAAATTTGATGAGTTTTTCGAAATAATTCATGCATCTAATATCTTTTCACAAAAAAGAATTACAAATATTTCTTCCTGAAAAACCAAAATTCTTGTTCCTAAAAAAATGTTCCTACTACTTTATTTTGGTAAATTAATGTATTTATTAAGTAGATATCTCCTTAACTTAAAATAACTTCTTTTGATTATCATTGCTTTCTTACCTATTCTTTATTGTTTCAAGTTATTTTTTCATATAAAAGTAGAGCTAAGATTGTTAATACCATTTATGTTGCTTTAATTAATGGATTATAGTTTGTTATCTTATTACCTAAAGAATATGTACCCTTGTTACCTGTATGTGGATTTTTGCCACGTTCCAATCTTTTTTAAAATTTCCATTTCATATATGGTGGAAGTCCATCAATACCTTTGTAGACAGAAAATGTTCTTTGAAATACAGTCAAGTTTATGTCATTAATTTGGTTTTTTTGTGTTTTAACCATGTTTTATTGACTTTCGTGGGGCATGGTAGATAGCTGTGTTAGTTAGAGCATAGGCACGAATCGCTTAGATCGTGGCTTCAAACTTCCCTAGTTAAGTTTAATAAATAGCAATAGGCTAATGGGCAACTGCAAGACTTGCAAGACTCTTGCTGCAAGACCAAGACCAAGACCAGGTGTATTGGCGCAAGACCAAGACCAAGACTCTTCTTGTTCTTGCATTTGGGCATTACTAATTAAAACTTACATAGTAGATAAACAAAATCGGATTAAGTTTCATATGCAGGTAATTAACAATAAAAAAATGCTGCTCTTCTAAACATTTAGTCATTTTTAGCAAGTCTGCTTCTTTTTTATCAGAAATAGTTAAATGCTCTTTGTACATTGGAGGCAAAGCTTCTGGTTCAATGAGACTCTAAACTATATCTTGGAATGCAGCTCGTCCTCTTGGTATCTTTAGAAAAGGTGATGTTTACCATAGTTTCAGGATATTATGCGATTGTCTTTTCCGCGGAACAATCGGTTCGTTGGCTGTGACATGTATCCAACGTGCTTCTGTTATTTTAATGTTGTCTTTCTTAATGTAACTCTCAACTGTGGTCAAGTCAACAAAATTCTCATGTTTCATTTCAACTACTTGAAATGGTTTTCTTGTTCTTGCTGATTTGATTAGATCAAGTAAATCTTGAGTGAAATTTAGTTGACTGCTTTTTCAACGAGCAAAATCCCTATCCCAGAGTAAAAAGCTATGTCCGGATACTGAAAACTTTTTATTTACTTCAGATAAAAACTTTGCTAACATTAGATAGTGACTTTCAATTATTATTTTGACCGACAAATCACTCAGACCGCACTAGAAGTTTTTGCTCTGCTGCAACTTTTGGTTTTTTAAAATTCTCAAGAACATACCTTAAAATACAAGAAGGTATTTCAGCAGTGTACCTTTTAGCTACAGTTTCATGCCAACAACATAATATGT
This sequence comes from Diabrotica undecimpunctata, assembly GCF_040954645.1. Taxonomy (NCBI): domain Eukaryota; kingdom Metazoa; phylum Arthropoda; class Insecta; order Coleoptera; family Chrysomelidae; genus Diabrotica; species Diabrotica undecimpunctata. The sequence continues at coordinate 39,461,974 of NC_092808.1, read as the reverse complement.
TATGGTAGCTTCAGAGGTTCTTATATTGTAGATAGCAAAATTGTAATTTGCGTACAGACGCTGATGATAAACATTGGAATGTGATAAGTTAGGTATAAAAATGACTTGTTGGAAATCCACACATAAAACTATTACATTAGCATTTAGCTGCATCTTCATCAGCTTTCAAACATCAATATGTACTTTCTGTTTTTAGGTGTTGTAGCTCGAATTCAGTTTGAATCTTCTTTCCTTCTTCCTCGTTCCCTGCAGCACTCAGTTTTATAAACATTGTATTACATACCTTGCAAGTATTGGAGCAAAAACCTCTAAAAGGCAAATTAAAATCTTATTGATTTTGATATTCCTCTGTAAGAATGGAATTTTACTTCAATTTCTGGACACAATATTTTAAACAGCTCAAATATTTTGTTAATGTTTGGGTCAGGGTTAACGTCCTGTTTTTTGTTGAAGTTTTGATAATAGTGGCTATCTTGAGATGAAAAAGACGAAATATGCTGTCTGATTAGGTTTTTTACAGGCTCTTTGATTTTTGTTGGACGATTTAGGTATTTTGGACAGGCACGGAACTTTTGATTGGACTTGATTTTGCCAAATAAAATTTGAACTGTTTTATTATAGAATAAGTTTCACACAATATTTTTTGGCATACCTGTTGTCTCTTTTCAGTAATCAACAAAAAATATTTTACAGTACACTGACGATGTGGCTGATGTGGCTTCATTTACTTTACTTCATTTACAGGCACGGAACTTTTGATTGGACTTGATTTTGCCAAATAAAATTTGAACTGTTTTATTACAGAATAAGTTTCACACAACATTTTTTGACATACGTGTTGTCTCTTTCCAGTAATCAACAAAAAATATTTTACAGTACACTGACGATGTGGCTGATGTGGCTTCGTCTACTTTACTTCTTTTTCTCTTTTCTACTTCCATACATAACCCTAAATATTGTAGAAATCATTAAAAGTTGTGTTCCATTTCAAGAATAATTAACTGGCATGCTTGAACGAACATGCACAAGATCTAGCCTAAAACGAAAATATAAGTTTACAGATTTTTAACACATGTAACGTTTTTCCACTTACCACATTAAAAGGCAATTTTTCTCGAACAGGAACATTTTTTTAATTTTTGTAAGATTGTCCACAGTTTTTTAAGCGCTGAAGCTTTTCGTTCGTCCAGTTTTCAAAATTTCTTTGTCGTTTTTTACCTTTATTTAGATAATTTAAGACACGTGTTGTAGATGGAAACGGTCCACACTCTGCCATGTTTATTGCACAAGTAACGCTTTTCCTCTCGCGCGGGGTTTTGTAGGTCTGTAAGGAGGGCTTTAAATTGAAATTAATTCTAATAGATGGTGTCACTAGTTTGCTTAACGCCTAGAGAACGTTTTTAGACTGACAACGTTTTTCCGGGCAGATCTTCATATAAAAAAATTTAATTTAAACGAAAAAAAAATATTCCTATTGTTTTATACGAATAATAGTACAGTTATTCATTTTTTATTATCAAGAGTCTGTCTAAATATGTTCCTTTTGATAAACAATATCTACAAAAAGCTGAGTCCCCTATGTATTTATATGCTTCGCAAACAAATTTTTTATAAAAAAACCAAATAACATGTACTTTTTTTATCTGAGACACTAAAATCTCAATGGTCGTCTTTGTTCACTTATAATATTTGCAGCGTTGATGCTACAATCAATAAGATCTGACCCTACATACATTTGTATGTAGGGTCAGATCTTATTTTAATAGCAATTTGTAGTATTTTAATACAATGCCAAAATGAAAAATATTAAAAAAAGTCTTTTGTGTTTTAAAATTTTAGTTTTATTAATATTCTTGGCATCTCAGGCATATGTAACTCTATGTTTCCTGCAGATGTACCCTGAGTAAGCATGACAAGTTGTACTTGTTTTTCTGTTTTGCTTTGGGGTACAGTATCAACACCTTCCTACGATACTATATACTCTACGGGTTTCTGGTCACTTATTTTTAGTACACTACGCATATTTCTCTTTATTTATAGAGGAATATCCATTGCCAGCCGTCTATGCATGTGTATAGTATATAAATATTTGGCAAGATTTTTCAAAAAAAAACCTTCGTTTTAAATTTGCTTTTGTCATCATCACCTTTGGTTTGGCAATCCTCTGTGGATTATGGTCTGCTCTAAGATTCATCGCCATTCTGTTCGGTTTCTGGCAACGTGATCTCTAGTATCCCTAAGTCGGTCTTAACTCAATCTAACCACCTAATTCGCGGTCGGCCCCTGCTTTCTTCCTCCTATAGCTGTTCTTGTCGTCAGCTTTTTAACAATCATTTTGTTAGGTACTCCTATTATGTATCCAGCCCATCTAAGTCGCTGTATTTTAATAAACGTTACGGCATCTGGTTCATTAAACAGTTGGTGTTATTCGAAATTATATCTTTTGCGCCACTGGCCTTGATTGTTTATAGCTCCAAATATTTTGCGCACATCTTACGCTTGAATATTCTCAGAAGTCTTTAATCCTTCTACGTTAGAGTCCATGTTTTCACCCCATATGTAAGGGCCTACCTCAGCAGTGTTTTGTATATAATAATTTTAGTTTTTCTTTGGATATTTCTTAAGTTAAATTAAGTTCATAGTATGCCCTTTTGAAACGTTTATTCATCTTTTAATTTCTTTGCTTGTTTTGTTGGTGATAGTCATTAGCGAGCCAAGGTATGTGAAGCTGTCAAAATGATCAAAGATATGATTTACAAAGACTGTTTTCCGTTCCTCAGTTGCTATAGGATTCTTAGTAACCAACATGTACTTGTTTTTGTCATCGTTGATGACTAGACCGATTTGTTTCACCGCCGTTTTCAGTTCTAGGAAATACTGCTCAATATCTCGTTTGCTATATCCTATTATGTCAATGTCATCAGCGTATGCTAAGGTTTGTATCAATCTATTGTAAATACCACCGCCTTCTTTAATTTCTGTGTTTCGGACTGCCTTTTCCAAAGCAATGTTAAATAGGAGGCAAGCCATAGTATCCCCTTGTCCGAGTCAAATCCAGACTGGTATTTTCCAAATATGCCAAGCGTGTGAACTTGTAGCCTTTCGTTGAGAATATTTGCTAGCATTTTGTAAGCAATTGTTAACAAGGTTATACATATATAGTTGTCACACTGAAGCTGATCAACTTTTTTATGTAACACGCATATCACGCCTTGAGACCATTCACATGGCATGGTCTGATTTTGCGAGACAAGGAGTAAATGTTTATGCAGTGCTTGTAGCGGGGCGTCGCTACCATTCTTGTAGAGATCACTACAAATTTGATCAGTTCCTGGTGCTGTTTTATTTTTAAGCTTTATAATGGCTTACGCAACCTTTTTAGTGGTAGGTGGTCTTTCGTTTGGGCTAAATAGATTACAAAATTGTCGATCTCGTACGGTATTATCTGCTACTTCGATGTAATGGCCGTTAAATTTTGCGTCGAAATTTTTAACCCATCGGTTTAAGATTGAGGCTACATCACTTAGGGAATTTCCTTCTTCATCCTTACAGCTCCCTATTCTTGTCTTAAATGCTTTACTCATTTTGTTTACATTTCTGTAGAACTTTTAAGTTTTGTTTTAATTGCTTAGCTATTATATGTTTTCTAATTGCTTTTCTGTTTTTTTTTTTAAATGCTTTTGTATTGAACTCAAATATAAGGTAACTATTTCCGCAATCTATAATAACGAGAAAAAAATTTTTAGCGGCTATCTCGCGGTTTTACCTTAAACAGAATAACTATCTTCATCTACTTTATCAACACCACCCTTTCTTTATTTTAGTGCAATATTATTCTTGGTTTTTTTGGTGGCCTCATCTTAAACATGCATTATAAGGCATCGACTTAAGTAACGTAACAGTTAAACATTTTTGGTACGTATAATAGTGCTGTATACTTTTCTATTTTTGGAGCTAACGAATTCTTGCGGTAGTTTTTTCTTGTTTTTCTTGATAGTTTTAACAACTGTTAAACTTTTTTGCAGTAAATCTTAAAATAATTCTACTATAGTAAACCAATTATTTATGGTTGCGTTGCAATCAGACCTCATAATTGGTTCCACTATCCGTTTGACAATACTTTGCAGATTTGGGTCCTCAGGTTGCTTCCCTGCATAAATTTTCATATTAAGTGTGTATTAAGTTTGAGAAGATTCAAGCAAGAAAATTTCAACTCCATATAGCGTAGGTTGTCAGTATCAACCACCTAAGGCAATTGTAGACTCCGGTTCGCAATATAATTTTTTTTCTGAGGAGCTGTATATCAAATTAGGTCACAACAAAAAATCTATAGATATGCTAGTTTTAAGTATTTGTCAAGAACCTTTACTTATAAGTTCAAAGTGATATGTTGTACTTTAGGCAATTCATTCAAATTTCTCTCTGCTATTTCCTTGTTTTGGTACCAAAGAAAATATGCAACTTGCTTCCTCCTTTTTCTATTGATAGTAACAGTCTTCACGTTTCTTAAAATATACATTTAGCCGATCCATGATTTTGCAAACTATCTTATATCAATATTGTTAGCTGCATTTTTTGATCTTCTTATAGTAGGGTGAATACGACTGGGTAAAGGAATTACTCTACTTCCTGAATATTCTAGCTATACTGTTCAGAGAAAATGCTGTTGCATTTTAGAATACCTAATGAACCCTAAACGCATATGTTAACCTGACAAATCGGTAAAATGAAAGGTAATTTAAATATGAAAATAAAAAAAAATATGTTTGCAGACGGACTTTAAGAATTTCATGGGTGCATCGTGTGACTAATGTTGAGGTCCTACGTAGAATAGGCAAGGAATGCGAGATTATTAACACCATCAAAGAGCGCAAACTAGAATATCTTGGCCATGTTATGAGGAATGAACAGAGATATGGCTTGTTGCAACTCATTCTTCAGGGCAAGGTATTGGGAAAGAGAGGACCAGGGAGAAGAAGAATACCTTGGCTTCAAAAGCTGAGAAAGTGGTTTAATACATCGACAACCGGACTATTCAGAATAGCAGCAAGCAAAGTTAGGATAGCCATGTTGATCGCCAACATCCGGAACGGATAGGCATCGTAAGAGGAAGAAATATTTGCAGAAAAATAATTAAATAAATTTTTAAAAGATTTTATTTATTGGATAAAAATTTCTAGATTTCTGGACAAACAATAGCTTGTTTTTCAGACTACTTTGTATGTTATATAAAAAATGGTGGTATTATTAATTTGATTTAAACAATCTGTGATAAAATAAAAATGTTAAAGGGGCTCAATTTTCTCATGAGTCTGAAAAAATGCCAAGTTTGAGACTATTGGTCGTCCAAAGAAGAAATGGGAGATTCCTTTATTAGCAGGGGTATTTCCAGAGACCAATTTTCCTGGCTTGTTAGTAACATTCATCTCAATAGTAATTTCATTAAACTGAAGAAAAATGAGCAAACCTACGATAAACTCTGCAAAATTCGAACACTCTTGGATAAGATTGCAGAAACATTTATTTCTTTCATGAAACCAAGTGAATATCAATTCGTGGATGAGTCTATGATAAAATTTAAAGGTACGTTTTGCGCATACGAGTTCAGATATAGGTAACGTAAACTATGACATTTCGACCGCAGGACGAAGCGGTATTCAACAATATAGTATACTACTACAAAAAGGGCCGAACAGGACTACAAAAAGAGGATATAAAGTTTGGGTAAGGGCAGACTCTACTGGTAACATGAACGACTTTTAAATATACACCGAGAAAATAGACAATAAGACAGAAACAAATTGAGGTAAGCTAGTTGTGGAAGATCTGAAAAAGGAGTTAGCTGGCAAAAATCATAATGTTTTCTTTGACAATTAGTTTAGTTCCATTCAGTTACAAAAGTCTTTATAATATAATAAAATTTATGCCTCAGAGACGATTCACAAGGGCAAACAAAGTTTTTATGATCTCCAAACTGATAAAAATATGCAAAGAGGTGAGTCTGACTGGAGAGTATTAAATAAAGGACTTGCAGCGCTGAAATGGATGGACCGTCGAAGTATTCTTTCAGTGTCAAATTTTGCAAATCCTTTAATCAGAGAAGTTGCCTTTCGCAAAAGAAAAGATGGGTCTATAGAAGAAGTGAGATGTCCAAGAATGGTGAATACTTAAAATGACCATATGAGTTATGTCGATAAGTTTGATATGCTGAAAGGCCGTTACGAAATTAACCGTAAGTCAGACAAGTGGTGGCATCTAATATTCTTGTATTTTGTGGATGCCTGACCTACTAATGCCCATATTTTGTATGTAAAAAAAGCAAATCGTCTAAATCCATCAGTCTAAAGGAATTTAGGATGTGTGCCGGTAGAGGTTTGATTGGTGCAACTTCACCAACTAAACGTGGTCGAAACTCGTTTCCAAAATTAAAAAATAAGTTTAAAAGGATTGTTCCCAAAGAAATGCGTTATAATAAAGCTGCGCATCTGCCACACCTCTGCAGCTCTCCACGTTGCGCGTTTTATAGCAACAAAAACGGTGTTCACCTCACCATTTGGAAATGTGTAGCGTGTAATGTTGGGTTATGCCTAAATAAAGAAAGACATTGCTTTTTGTCATTTCTTACAAGATAGGCTTAGATTCTAAAAAATTTTATTTTATTAAATCCACTTTTTGTTTTTTCTTCTCTTTTTGGGTTTGGTGCCTAGTGGTTACCAGTGGTAATCATATCCTGTAAGGATATCCGTTATCCTGAAAAAATTAAAATTGTTGTTTTGTAAGTTTATTTTATTAAGTAAGTAACTTTATTTTATTTATTATTCGTTGCATATCTCTGTAGTGGTGTAGAGGCAAGTATGGAGAGTACTTAAAGTTTGATATAAAATACATTACATTTTCAACAAATTTTCGCGTTTGCCTGCTTGTGTTATTGATGGTATAATAAAGTATAAACCAGACTTTAACAAATTGCCTAGTAGTTACAATTATATTTACATTTATATTATAAGTTTTGTAATTTCGGTTTTTAATAGGAAACGTGAGGTTTTATAAATACTGATTAAAACAGAAACACCGCTGAAACTTTTATGTTTTAATTGTCGCTCTGACGTAAATTTAATAACACAAATTGCTCTTGAAATGCCATGATTACTTTAATTTATGATTCATAAAAACAAGCTTTTGTTATAATTTAAAGCAGAGTACATTTTTTACAAATTATTACTATAACCACCTAAATAATAAAAAAATATGTGAGTGATGAAAAGATGAGAGTATCTGCCTGTTGTGCAAAATGACGTGATTGTGTAACGGTACAAGTTACTTCTACAATATTTCAATAAAATTTATTTCTTTAAATAATATATAAATTATACCAATCGCCTGTTTGGCAAATAATTCAAAGCACATCTGTATGAGCACATGTGTGATTATATACCGATTAAGACGTCCAATAAATACAATTCATCCAAAATTAATTAGTAAATAAATAACTCAAGTAGACCAGAGAAATTAACAAATAAAAAACCTTTTTAACACATTCACGACGGGTGGTATTTCCACTGAAACTATTAAAATACGATTCGGGCCACGGGCGTCCTGTATCAAGATTTTATTCATACACGATTCGGGTCTCCGGCGTCCCGAATAGTGCCGTTTTTTAAACTTTGTTTTTTCCATATAAACAAATATTCTTAAAATTCTAATATGTGAAATAAATGTCTACAATTATGTTTTAAATACAAGGTTTTATCAGGAAATAAATATAATAAAAAATAAGACTAATTTTTAAAAGAAAAAATCTGTATTTTATTTATAAAAGAAATACCTGGACAAAATTAACAAATATGCATTAAAAATGAATTTACATGGTTTTCTTGAAACAATGTAAACAGTATCCTGGCTGACCTGTACAATCAGCGCAATAGCTGATTACTTTTCTAACTTTCTTATCCGCTTCTCGACTTGAAAGTGATTTCCGTAACATTGTGTAACATCCTACACACTTTTTTCTTGGTTTGGGTCCTTTACCCTCCGGTTTTACAAATGTATGGATTTTTGGTTTGGTGTTTTATTTATCTTATCTCTAGTATCCGTAGTAACTAATGACCGAGCTAATTGCCTTCTAAATTGCATCATAGACAACTTTTTTCCTGTGGCTAACTGAAAAACAACCCATGCATTTACAACACACGTTCCAAAAAGCAACAAAGCTTTCGATACCATTTTATTGATTCTCTCAAAACCGTAAAATAGGCGGATATTTGATCACTTATATCCACACCTTTTTTAGCTTTATTGTAATCAATAATACATTTTTTTTTATTTCATTACCTTTTCTATCTTATTTACCAGTTTCTACAAGGATCGCTTTATGTGTGACATAAGATGTGATCATCAAAACTAGTTTCTTATCTATTAACTTTATTATTCTTAAATTCCCACTTTCTTCTCCATACAACTCAGATTTCTTCATCTTTCTTTCAAAAGATTTTGGAATCCCTTTTCTATTAGATCGAAGTGTTCCGCAATATTTGATATTTCTTTGATACAATTCCTTCACTAAAGAAATGCTGGAATAAAAATTATCAGCGTATAAGGTTCTGCCCTCCTTCTGGTCTAAACTTAAAATTAATTTTAGTACAATGTCTTCTGAATGACTTTTACTGCTAATATTAACCGTATTATAGTTTTTACCTGCATAAACTATTATATTGTGCATATAACCATCTATTGTACATAATTTGTATAGTTTGATGCCAAATTTATGTGTTTTATTCGGAATGTACTGTTTGAATAACAATCTGCCTCTCCAAGGGATCATGCTTTCATCTATTATAATCTCTGGGCCAGGTGTCAAGACAGACTTAAAGTTTTCAAGCAGTATGTCAAGCAATGGTTTTACTTTGTAGAGCCTAGTTTCACAGCAATGGTGTTATCGGAAAAATGTAGATATTTGAGCAATGTTAAAAATCTATCACCGGGCATGATGGAACTTACAAATGCATTATGAAACATTTCGTCTTTACTCCAATAAGCACTAAGTGTTGGCAAAGGAACTGAGCCCATTGGTAAAATTATTGCAAAAAATGATAAAATTTCATTTTTATCGCTATTATTCCATTCAACTCCTTTCTTACTTTTCTTGGAAGTATCTAATTTTTGAATTGCGTAAGGACATATTAGTTTCTCTAATAATCAGTTCCAAAACATCGTCGGTTAAAAAAAGCATTTAAGCGTCTAGCGGTTCTTTGATATTTTCCATATTAACATTTAACTTTTCTGTACAATTTATTACAAACGGGTCGAGTTTCGGAAAAATAGCCCCCATAGGTTACATTGTTGACTTCGAAGAATGTTAGTGACATTTTGGTCAGAGTATTGATTATCTTGATCCTCTTTATCTAAAGCAGAAAATAAATCTGATTCTGCTTCAGAAATTGACTCTTCTTCAGAAAACGGCATGTATTTTCTATCTATTATAGAATCGTCACTAGAAAATGGCTCATCATCATTGTCACTTGATACTTCGATATTAGTTCTTTCACACATAGTAGTATTCTCAGAGGGGTCATATTCAATTTCTTCTTCCAATACATCTCCCTAATATGATAGGGACAATAATATCTTCCCCAGTCTTGATTTACTGTTTCTTCATGAGTAACTCTTGCAACCATTCCAAAATAATTTCCATTTTGCTCTTGTAATGGATTATTACCAGATTCTTCCGAAAAAAACCAAACATGCAGGTGACTCGTCATAATCTACTAGTTTCTGTACAATGACTTTTGATTGAGAATATTGGTTTTCTTTTTCAGTTTCAAGAGCTAGTTTTAATATTTTGGTCGCTTTTCTGTCCATTTTTGAAATACTGGAACAAATATCATATTTGTATAAAAGACACAGTGCAATGAAATAAACAATTAAAAGTTTATTTTATAATGCAAATCATCTTCACATACATACATCTATATTTTATATAGATTCTACCTTGTGTCTTACAAATAGAATCATGTAGTATTCAATTATGAAACAATGGAAAAATATCTGTGTCTAAAATGGTTTAGATTGCAAAATAAACCAAAACTTTATAGTAATTTTAATGTGTTTTTGTTAAAATATTAGTGTAGTTTTGTGTAAAAACTATAAATAAATCTATAGGTAATAATAGCTTACCTTCAAAGATTAATACCATACTGCAATTTTGACACAAAACTTAAGAAGATCGGAAGACCTCCGCGTTACGTACCGTGTTACGATCAAAATTATTATTATATTACGGCTAGGGTCGCCCGGGTCACGAACTTCCTTTCGGTTACTATGAGATTTGCCGCGAAATTCTACACAAGGCGCTCTTTGAACTATCGACATCAGTTGACTAATATTGAAAATACGCATTTCGAATATTGGGAAAGTCAAGAAAGATTTCTACAAAAATTTTAGTCCATTACATGTACAGGACCTCGGGGTCCCGAACCGTCGTGAAGGTGTATAGGTATCTAAAAATTGCTTTTGGTAAATTTGGTGATAACAATGTGTAATAAACCAAATATTCAAAAAGTTAAACCTCACTTTTTACTTATAAACGATATATAAATAATGTAAGATTTTATTTTAACTACTAAAGGTGTTGACCATCGAGTTGGAATCTGTGTAGAAGCTATGATCATATTAACGTGTGTATTAAAAACGACGTCAGAAGGTGTGGTTAACGATCATACAAATATGGCGGTGGGATCAGGGCCGGACTCAATAATAATAAAACTACTATAAAATAATTATGAATATTTATTCAGAAGATTTAAACATTATCTAAAAAAGTAAAATAATTTTTAAAAATAAACTATGATTTATTTAATCAAAATGAAAAGGTTTGCAAAGTATAAGAAATATTGCAGCCACATTAAATAAAATGTAGTAACACAAGATGCACATTGATTTAAAGTGTAACGTAATAAATGCCACTGTTGGGCTGTGGGGAGAAGTGTGCCTAATGAAATATGGAAAATGATCTGGGAACTGAAAAGGGAACTACGGTCCGGAATTCAGTCTGGTAGAGGTGAGTTGGTCAGGATTCGACAAAGCTAGACTACAAGACATTTTTGAGTGAGGTAAATACACGTAAGAGAAGTAACTTTTGGGCACCATCCTATTTTTGAAGGAATAGGGAAACCTAGTAAATACGAGAATTAATAGAAAATTAGATAAGAGCAATAACGGGAAAAATATAAAGTGGCGAGAACGGAAATAAAATAAGACAAAAGCAATACGAGAAAGATACAGACGGTTACTACACGGGAACAAAAAGAGTAGGGAAGAGTAATTATATCCGACGGTAAACACTAAAAATACAACATATATACATAATATATGAAGATAAATTAATACTATCAAATAACAAGTTGAACCTGAAAGAGATCTTCTTCTTCTTACGATGCCTATCCGTTCCGGATGTTGGCGATCAACATGGCTATCCTAACTTTGCTTACTGCTATTCTGAATAGTCCGGTTGTCGATGTATTAAACCACTTTCTCAGGTTTTGAAGCCAAGATATTCTTCTTCTCCCTGGTCCTCTCTTTCCAAATACCTTGCCCTGAAGAATGAGTTGCAACAAGCCGTATCTCTGTTCATTCCTAATAACATGGCCAAGATATTCTAGTTTGCGCTCTTTGATGGTGTTAATAATCTCGCATTCCTTGCCTATTCTACGTAGGACCTCAACATTAGTCACACGATCCACCCATGAAATTCTTAAAATACGTCTGCAACACCACATCTCGAATGTCTCGAGTTTTCTTAAAGAAGCTTCGGAAAGTGTCCAGGCCTCTACTCCGTATAATAACATAGAAAATACATAGCATCTAATGAGAGAGATTTTGGTAGCAAGTGGTAAATCTTGACTTCTGAAAAGAGACTTCATCATTATGAACGCCGATCTCGCTTTTCCTATGCGTTGTTTTATTTCACTGTAGTGATCCCATTGGCTGTTAATGTTGGTACCAAGGTATGTGTACCAAGTATGTGTGAAAGAGATAATAACATAAATATTATTTTAAGGGGTCAAATAAATATACGGTATGAAATAAAAGAAATTCGTTCGTTTTACAACTTATGTATTTGATAAATTCAAATTAACTGAACTCTGTGCAAAATTGGTTCCACACTTGACCAAAGTTAGTTCAATTAACAAAGTTAAAAAAGTTATTATTAAAAAAAAGGAACAATGAATATCTGCCAAATATTATAATCAAAATACTGTGTAGAAAGAAAAAAAATACCGTATTTAATATTGAAATTTTAAGAGATTTAGATTTAAGAGATTTGAGTATTCTCAAGAATAGCACGAAAAAAATTTCAGAATTTGATTCTGTTAAGGTTTAATTTAAAATGATTTTAAAATTTACCTAAAAATGAATAATTATGAAACCTTGAGAACACGTAATATTGGAGAAGTGACCACTTTTCTGTTAAAAGTTACAATTATATACAATTACTAATAAATAAGACAAAAATACATAATATATACTTATAATGTAAATACTATAATTATTCTTTGACTTTATCACCGTACTTATAATATTAACTCTTCTTCATCAAAGGGAACAATTATAAGACAATAAATCACTAATTATACAGTCGGTAGTATTTCTAATCATAAAACTTTCGACTTTTGGTTGATTTAAGATGAAACCTGAAAATACAATTATATTCATCTCTAAGCATTATTAACAAATTTATATTTTAAACAAAAAATATGACTAATGGACTCAAAAATATTATAAAATGTTTAGAAATTGTTTATTAGTATCTTTATATTCTGTATATACATTCTTTATTACTTCTATTTTAATGGAAGTGGATGTTTTAATTGCTATTTTGCAAATTTTTAAAAATTTTTAATAATGACGGATAAATTAATCGAGAGACTGATCTACGATACTTATAAGATTTTTATGAATACTATTAATTTAGTTTCTGAAGTTAGGGTCATTACTTTATTTACATATTTGTATACTAACTTATGTAAGGTTATTAGAAAAGATTTTTTATGAACATTGCTTCTGCTACTGCAACTATGTGGAGAACAAGGATCAAAATATAATATTACGGTTACTATAAAAGTATTAAAACTAAAAAATATTCTAAAAACAACAAACGTCATTATACACGATTTGACACAATGATCATAACAATATGGCCGAAGTAAGGTCGGTTTTAGTCACGTGATGCCCTCTCCACAGATTCTAACTCGATGGTGAAGACCGTTAAATTATATAGAAAAGCGACACAATTTTACTGAAAAAGCACAGAATATCCTCTACAATGAAAGTTAGTAAAGTTTTTTTTGTTAATTTCTTGCTTAATTAATGCAAAAATACCTTCAATATCGATAATCAATTCGATAATTATTAATAAATTTTCTAAAAAAATAAAAAAAATCGAAAATATCACATGTGTTCAGCCATAAAAATTTCAAGAAATTTCACTTAATAGTTATTGCAAAATTAAAATTGTGTATTCCAGGAAACATTTATCTACAACGTTTAAATTTCTTTTTATTTGAAATGTCGGAATTTTAACACGAATTTTAAAACAAAATTCAATATTCTACGACCCTTAGAACCCGATTTAGCAGTTTTTTGTTTCTGGGTTTTACTATTTCAAAAAGTGAATTCATAAACTTAAAATAAAAGTCGAAATACCTCTGGTTCTAATCCAAGAAAATTGATGTTTTTTTTTTAATTTGAGGTAGGGTAGGATCAGGCAGATTTGGACCTAGGACACATTTGAACAATTCAGTTTTACCGCTTAAAAAGCGTTGTGAAGACATAATTTAAGTGTGTCGTGATCGCGTCACTAGAAATTCAAGTAAAACGACATCTTAGTTTGCAAAAACATTCTGAAAAGTTACGGAAGGAATAATGTAAGTATTCACGCATTGTGTTCATAAGAGTGTAAATATTTCTTTATCATAAATACCCAAGTTTTTTTTTGTCGGTGACTTTTTTTTTCGTCTTTATAGAGGGGGGGTCTGGAATCTTCAAAAGACATCTCAGTCCAGGACGCCGCCTGACTAACTTTAGTGAAGGATTCGTTCTTCGTACTCCCGGCGATAGTTCCCGAGGTACTTTAAAATGCCCGCTCGTCGCCGAGTCTACCCCGAACGCCTACCTTCTAAACCAGACCCTCCTCTGTCATCCAGCTATCCGGAAGCGGAATGGCCGCTGTAAGGCCGGCATCACTTCCGAATCACTTTTTTTCCGAATTTTTGTCGGTGACTGGAAGAGTGTAGTGTGTTGGTAACCATAACCTTAAAACTAATGTTTCTTTACGATCCGTTAAACTTCATATTAACTGATGTAGATATATAAAAATTATGGGGCACATTTAGACAAGTCAGGTAATGCAGATTTGGACTGGTCCAATAGTGTGCTTCATTACAAGAAAATGTATTATTTGTTGAATATTGCTATATATTTAATATATTCAAACCAAAACTAATTGTTGGAATAGATAATTAATGTAAATGAGCACCATAGATTTACAAAACTGCTCAGCTATGCGCGTGCTTACTTACATTTTTCCTTTTTACAGAATGGTACGTAATTATAAACGCAAAACAAATAGAACCAACATCTCACCAGAGGACTTAGCTAACGAAATAAATGAAGTAATCGTCCATGGGCAAAAAATTGGGATTGCAGCAGCAATGGTCAATATAAACAAATATACGCTTCACTTTCATGTCAAGAAAAAAAAGTCGGCCAATAGGTTAGATTCAGGAAATGAAAGTGATCAGAATTTCATCAATACCAAATCAGCCTCCACTTTAAAATATATGTCTGGACCAGTTTTCACTACTGGTGAAGAAGTTGCGCTAGAAGTCTACCTATATAAATCTTCATCAATGAATTTTGAAATTACTTGCAAACATTCTAGAATATTAGGATATACATATGCGAAGATAATAAATGAGAAATACCCAGGTACTTGGGATGAAAAGCAAATGTTAGGAATCGAATGGATGCGTTTATTCATAAAACGCCACCCAAAACTATCGTATAGAAAACCGGAAAATGTTAGCATTGCTCCCACGCCAAGTATTGTATACAAAACTAAACCCACTGACTTAGCTGACTTACGAAGACGAATAACGTTTGTGAACGTTAGAAGAAATTTCTATTCAAGGTTATGGTGTTACCAAGACGTTCGTTGGGGGCATTTTAAACACATCTCCTACATTAACATTATTGTTTAGGTTTGTATTATTTAGAAATTTTTGAATATGTTATAGCGACTTTCGGCAAAAGATAATTTTTTTTTTCAAAATGTGAATTTTTGCATTTTACTTAATATTTCCGAAACAGTCGAAGATAGGTATAGGACATTGTATTCTAAAAATGTCAAAATGATCTGAGGAAGCTAAAAATTAATTATTATACAGGGTGTTCTATTTAAAATAAGCAAGTTGGTATTGGTCACTGTTATCTGATACACCCCGTATAAAAAGTTTTAATGGAAAAAAATGCGCAACTATAAAAAATACTAATCGACGTGTTCGGCCGTTTTTTCTAATACTCCCTCATTTATATATTAGCTAATTTATGCAATTTGGCTGACACACAGTGTATGTATAAAAATGATACAAATTTGTCAGTTATATAAATTTTTCCTATAAAACTTATAAAATTAACACTAAAATACTACTTGTAGCAAGAATGGTTCCACTTAAAAAACTGTTAAATTAAAATTATTAAAATTAAAACTATTTATATTGATTATAGTGCAATTATATTAATGTAATATCCGGCATAAAAATCCGGAATCAGATGCCTTGTCAGTAAATCTTTAAGATCAGTTTTCATTTTTTCTGATAGGGGAAGCATTTCTGTATCATCCCGTTGTATTTGAAGGGACTCCAAGGGCTTCATCTTTCTATTTTTCTTAGTTCTTAAGATTACTTCTGAGTAGTTTTCATCATGATGTGAAAGTTTATAAAAAAATGAAGAGAGATATTGTTTTTTAAATTTAATTTCTTTAATTTCGTTCCATGGCACAGGCGTACCTAGCTTGTCTTAAAACCTCATGCTTCCTGAAGATATTTTAAATCACAAAAATCTGCATTGGACATTTCGTGTATAGTAAATACATTCTCATTTTTGTTGCAGTGTTTTATTATAGATACATATTGGTCAGGTGTGTAAATGGGACCAGATTTTAAGTTTCGCTTAACCTGTAATCTTCGTAACAATGAATTTATTTTTTTGCTGATCAAAGCATTTGTCAGAGTAGAACGTCAAGTCAACGGGTTCTTTACTATTAGAGCAGTTTTTTTGGTATTCTAATATACACGACCCAATATCATTGGCTTTACATCGAACAATTACTTGTGTCCATATAAAACAGTTAAAGTCTCCGTAAGCATGAGTACTCTGATTGGGATTCATCAACTCTGTCATCGTAAAGTTATAAGTATTGTGTTCGGATTTATAATTAAAAGCCAAAATATCTCCATTTGGGTACTAAAGAACCGCCTGAAGATAATGAACTACAACTTTATGATTTGGGTTTATATTTAACCTATCAACTTTCTTCTGCATTTGACATTTTACTTTTTCTCGCTGATGTACGTTATAAGTGTCTTTCAGTTCAAGTTTAGTTGCTGCATTTGCGTTGTTAAATGCGACAAAAAGATCACATTAATCTTTTTTCAGCGAGAAGAAAGAAATGCCGAACTGGTTGACGAATACATTATAGTTGGTATGGTAACTTCCTGATTCCTTATTCTCAGATGATTGTTGTATTTTAACATCTCGATATAGGTCAGCTACAGTCTTGCTACCATCTATATATTCACGCGTTGTAGTAGCTCGTACATAGTGAGATTCAATACGTGGAATCGAGTTTATATGCTTCTTAATATCGTCTTTTTCGGCACTTCTAATGTGTTGCTGTCTACCTAAAATATTATTTATTATTAGAAATTTAACATTGCCACATCTGTATAGATAATAGATTTTGACAAGAGCTGTGAGTCATGCCGATGCAGTACACAAGTTTACCTGTTATTTACAAGGCCATAGCTCTTGTTAAAATCCAATACCTATAACAGCTTTATATTTATTTCGATACAGACTCAATTCTATTTACAATAAAAATATATGTAAACTTTAATTCTATATAGAACTAATTACTATTTAAATGGGAATAAGCCACAATTAAAAGTTAAAGTACGTTTATTGACGTTTCAATTTCCACTTCGGAAATCGTTCTTAAAATACAAACATTAGTAAATTAAACAAATTTTGTTTTTTTGTTAATTAGTGAAAAATTCTTCTAATTTAATTTTATCTGACTCATTATATTTTTATTAAATATTTTAAAACCAATTGCAAATAAAAATGACACATTTATAAAAAATATACAACATTTTTTAAATAAATTATCAAATATTGAATTTAATTCAAATAATACTTTAGTAAGTTTTGACATAAATAGTTTATTTACGAATGTGCCCTTAGATAAGACTTTAAATATAGTCAAGACAAAATTAGAGAGTGATGATACATTGGCAACTAGAACAAGACTAAATATATCAGCTATAATGGAGTTAATAACAGTATGTACTGATAATACATATTTTCAACTAAATAATGAATTCTATAAACAAAATTTTAGTCTAGCAATGGGCTCTAGTTTATCTCCATTATTAGCCGATATATTTATGGAAGATTTTGAAACGAATATTATTTCTAAACAAAATTTAAAACCCTTAGTATGGTGGAGATATGTAGATGATGTATTCTCAATATGGCCTCATGGATCAGAGTTGTTGGACACATTCCTAAATGATATAAACTATAAAGAAGAGACAATAACATTTACCATGGAAAAGGAATATAATAACACATTACCTTTCCTGGATGTTTTAATCTCTAAGAACGATAGTGGATACGAAACTCAGGTGTATAGAAAACCAACACACACCAACAGATATTTAAATTTCAAATCAAATCACAATATTAATATTAAAAAGGAAAATTAAATCCTTATACGATAGAGCCAAAATTACTTGTTCTAACGAAAATTCGTTCTTGGAGGAAAAACATTTGTTAACATCTGTTTTATTAAAAAATGATTATCCTTTATCGTTTATAAATAAGGAATTTTCAACAATCGATCGAATAGAACAAAACAACTTAGAACGAGATCCTACAGCATATACAAGGAATAATACGAGGAAAATAACAATACCATACATAAATGGATTATCGGAAAAGCTTAAAAGGATAGGTAATAAATTCAACATTTCAGCAACATTCAAAACAACAAACACATTGAGATCTATTTTGTCCAAAAATAAACCTAACAATGAACAAGAAAGGACAAGGAATTGCGTTTATAAAATACCTTGTGAATGTGATCAGTTTTATTTAGGTGAAACATCAAAGCCATTAAATGTTAGAATAAGTGAACATAAATCCTATATTAAAAATAGAGAATTTGATAGATCTCAAATATGTAAACATGCATGGGATAATGAACATAGGGTTCAATGGAATGATTCAAATATAGTCCTAAAAGAAACGGATAGTAAAAAGAGAAAAATCAAAGAAGCGGCTCTAATTATGCTAACTGAGACCAATTGTGTCGCGAATTCCTCGGCAGAATGTAGTAGGATCTGGTTACGAATATTAAAAGAGGAAGTTATTAATAGGAAAATACCAGTATTGGTAAGTCAGTAAAATATAGAGGATACATCATTTATGTTTTTTTAAATAACAAACATATAAAATCGGAATTTGGTGTTTATTGAAGGTAAACTAAATGCACGATCAAATACTTACCATGTCGGGATAGTATTATGAGGTTTTTTTTCTGGTTTCTCCCTCATAATTTACTATGGAATCACTAACAGGAGAATTTTACTGTCATCATGGCATGTATTTGTCTTTTTAAAGACGAATTACATGTTATGATCATTTCTGACGGATATTCTCAAGTTAAAGTTGATTTTATGTAATCGAATGAACTATCTTATAAGTAAAGTCGTCCCAGGAACGCAACTCAACAATATTGGCAATATCATTTTAAAGTCGTCTACTTTAAAATGTATAATGTATGTCTGAATTGTCAATATAGATGAGTCGGATAAAATTAAATTAGAAGAATTTTTCACTAAGTAACAAAAAAACAAAATTTGTTTAATTTACTAATGTTTGTATTTTGAGAACCATTTCCGAAGTGGATATTGAAACGTCAATAAACGTACTTTAACTTTTAATTGTGGCTTATTCCCATTTAAATTGTAATTACTTTAAAATGCCACAACAAAATAGCTTCAGAACAATATATAGAACTAATTATTTGCGAATCAAAATGAGACTTCTTCATTATTTAATATTTGCACTCTATACGGTCACAAGTTAAAGTACACATAAAAATCGTGTACATGTATTACCTCTATACTGCCACATTTTACTTTAAAGTAAAAAATATTACCAGTTTTCGTTTCTATACAATCACCAATCGAACAGACTTAAAAATTTAAATTATACTTACACTAATTGTTTACGCAAAAAAATCAAATTTCATCAAAAAAATCAACTCATACAAATCTTCATTTAGTCCAATAAAGATGCGTATAATGATTTCTATGTGTAGGAGTGCAATAAAAACACGGTTTATAGATGTGTCGGTAGGTAACGCTGAACAAAAAACCGTTGAGTTTTTAACTGAAAAGCGACAAATTTTTAGTTGAGGCCCTAAACAAATAAAGTAGCGATATCAGAAACCGGCAAAAAGCAAGTAGGTCAATGTGTTTTGTCAGAAAGTGAAACAATCGTCACTTTCTCTAAAATTATAACTGGCACCGGTATAACTATTCCATTATGTTATGTATATCCGCGGATAATAATGAAAGATCATTATTTATATGAAAATGTGCCGGGTGCAGTTTTATATGCAACAAAATCAGGCTGGATGTCAATTTATTAAACTATCGGAACATATTCAGAAATATATGTATACTCTTCGTGAATATTCTGTTATCTTACTTGTTGATAACCACGAGACTCATATTACACTTGATGCAATCAATTGTTACAGAGAGCATGGAATAGTAATGCTTTTCTTCCCACCTCACTGCACACATAGAATGAAGCAGCTGGACATCGGACTTTACGGTTCGTTCAAAGCTAGGTGCAAGTCAGTCTTTAATGACTTTATTTTATCGAACCCTAACAAAGCAATAACGATCTATGACATTGCAAATTTGACAGCCCAGCCATATATGCTATCATTTATACCCATCAATATAACAAAGGCTTTTGAAAAAGCTGGAATTTGGCCAGTAAACAGCCTTAATTTGACGATTCCGATTTTGCTGGAGTACTCACCTATTTATCTTCCACAAGTTTACAAGTGCAAAATAACCGTGCACCAATAATATTTTCTGGGAATTTTGAAATAAATGCTACGAACTACTCAGCTCTTACTCATATTCCCAAAATGCCTCTAAACGGAGCTTATATTCTGGAATTTATTACGGACTTAAAGGAAGAAGTGCTGACAAATGATTTCAGCCAAGCTTCGTACTTAAGAGTAACGCAATCTCCTAAACCTACAAAATTAGTAGATATTCTACCATTTCCAACATTGCAACCAAAGCAGAACAAACGTGGTAAAAAAAGGGAAAGTCATGTATTACTAGTACACCAAAAAATAATAGAGTAGAAGCTGAAGAGAAGGAAAATAATAACAATCAAGTCAAAGTTGTAAAAAAAATTAACGATAGTGAAAAATTAAAACCTTCACAAAAAAAGGCTAAAAGCAGACCAAAGAAAAAATCATCTTACTCTAACGTACTCTAACGTTCGTTTGTCAGAATCTGACATAGGTGCTACGATGTCTGATTTTAATGCAGATTCTGACAT
The DNA here is from genome assembly GCF_040954645.1 of Diabrotica undecimpunctata. Taxonomy (NCBI): domain Eukaryota; kingdom Metazoa; phylum Arthropoda; class Insecta; order Coleoptera; family Chrysomelidae; genus Diabrotica; species Diabrotica undecimpunctata. The sequence goes on along the minus strand of NC_092808.1, from coordinate 39,441,040 downwards.
AGATCAATAGGAAATAAAGGACCTTTTAGATGATGAGGAGGTCGTGCAAGCAGGTTCTTGCAGGCGACTTAGTGTTGGTAAAATTGGCAACAAAGAAAACAGTTGTTCACTTTGTGGGCCATATAGAAGAAATAGTGATTGAGAAACTAAAAATTAAATTTTTATTATAATATTATTAATTTTTGAAAATTGGATTTCTTAATATTGTTCTGAAGCTATTTTCTTGTGGCATTTTAAATTAATTAATATTTAAATGGGAATAAGCCACAATTAAAGGTTAAAATACATTTATTGACGTTTCAATTTCCACTTCGGAAATCGTTCTCAAAATACTTTTTGAGAACGATTTCCGAAGTGGAAATTGAAACGTCAATAAATGTATTTTAACCTTTAATTGTGGCTTATTCCCATTTAAATATTAATTAATTGAAAATTGGAGCAGTAAAATGACAAAGTAAGCATACATTTTTTTTGTTGTAGGACCTAATCTTCACAACCCAGTAGGTCCCCACGACGCTTTAGTTACTGCAAATTTAGAATCTCGGGCTCCCCGACTATAAGAACTTACTGATTCCCTTTAATTTTGATTTTAATTTCTGTAAATATTTTTACAGCAATGCTTTTAGTTCATCGTAGTTCCGATGACAAAATAAAAAAAAGTCAACAATAAATTAAACAATTAACATTTTACAAAATAATATCGATACCGTACCTTCTTTAAAGACGATCACTTTTTGACGAAATTATTTTTTATATTTATAAAACGTTTTATAAAGTTGTGGAGTTTAAATTAGGTATTCCAACTGTGTTTTAAATATACCTAGTTATTGTTTTAACTTTTAGATTGCTCGCATGCTTCCGTAATGCTTTATCATCAAATTTCAACTTTCATGTTAAAACTTCAGACAAGCAAACGAAAGTCCTGTATAAAAGTAGGAGAGCAGCCAAACAGCCAAATGTCAGGTCCATGCATGAGGCAGCCAAAAGTTTTGAGCCAGTTAAATTACATTATAAATTGGACACTCTACACTGCCTTGCAGTTTCACGCTAGTTAAAGTTAAAGCCGAGAAACTCAACACTACGTTTCACATACGCTGACTTAAATTCGAATTGCAGCAGACAACATAATTACCACACGTCTTATAACCCACATTTTGCAATGGTAATATTTTACAATAAAATATATGTATACCACAATATGCCCTGGAGACTAGCTCATTAACAACTAAATAGTGGTCGTTACGTCCAGAAATATGTATTTAATGTATATAGAAAGTATTATGATCTAAAAATATGTTTTTGGATTGTGTTAATTTTTTTATTAAAAACAAAAAGCCGCATCCTCCCGAAGGGTATTAGCGACATAACAAATATAGTATACTCGTATTTAAATGCAATTAATAGTACTTACATGATTAAATTTTATACAACATATTTATATTAGATTAAGTTTTATATTATATTATATTATTATCAAGTTTTCTGTAGTCAAAATTATTTCCAAGCAAAGTTTGCAAGTTATTAGTTATGCCATATACAAGACTTGCAATGGCATATTTTGGACAGTCAATTAGGATGTCACATGTTGATAACTTTGGAGCTTCGCTGTTTGAGAATAGATGTGCATATGTATACCCACTATGGCCTAGCCTGAGACGTGTTAGGATTACTTGAGATCAACTACTTGTTGTTTTTGGTTGTCACGATAAAATACTTATCTTGATCTGTTTTATGTAGTTTCAAAACCAAATTTTACCACTCCCGGTTCCAAGCACTTAATACTTTATTTTTGGAAAGGTCTTTTAAATCACTTACTACACTCTGATACTCGACCTCTGATTCGTCGTTACTGATAGCATCGTCAGCACTTAGATCTACCTTCAATACCAATGTGGAAATAAAAAGTTTACTGTTCTCAGCTTTTCTTGGGCTTTCTAAAAAGTTCCAATTTTATCATTCTCTCTAGGAGGTGTCTCGGTAAAGATTTTTCATGGCTTTAATTGCACTAAAGCAGTCGGAAAGAATGACACTATAGGAAATGATTTTTCTCAGAAATAAACTTCGAATCTCGATAATTGCGTTTTGTTCTGTTTACCGCCGTAAAGGCAATACGTAGCATTAATTGCGAAAAGTATTGTATTTGTAACAATATATTTCATGTATATCTTGTATGACTCGCTGTATAATTTCTTCAAAATAAACACGTTTTGGCATGTTTTTAAAAGACATTATGTACATACAAACCAAAAAAGCATCTGCGGTTGCTAAGACTTTTTCTATTGACAGACTAGGTAATTAAATATCGTTCTGAAATAAAAATAATATACTAATTTGAGTATTTTACATATTTAGGTAGATCTAATGTAAAATTAATTAAAATTAATTTTACAAATTCTTGATAGGATTTCTTTCCTTGGATTACACTGACTATTGATATTTGTTCCCAAATATTTTATGGAATTTACCTGTTCTATTATTTGACCCTTGGCATACACCTGTACGTTTATTGGTGTCTTTGAAAATACTAAAGTTTTAGTTTTGGAAACGTTTAGATGTAAACCGAACATTTCGCTTTGGTGAACTACCGCATTTATTATATTTTGTAGTTCCTATACCAGAATCTTATTGTCACACAAAATCATCAAGCTCCGTAAATAACCAAGATAATATTGACATTTTCAAGCATTCACCTACACCAGAAGTGAATTTGAGATTATCTCCGCAAATATTTCTCGTCCACACTAAATCTCCAAGCCCTGAGAAAAAAATTGTACCCAAACGGAAATTATTTGATGATAATACAGATCAGTCCTCAACAAAAATTACAATTCTATCTGATATTTTATTATCAAATATTCCTTCACACTTTGAAAATCGAAACTTGGTATCAAACGTTCTTCCGCGTTTTAAAAATAAAAACTTGGTATCAAACATTCCATCACATTTTAAAAACCAAAAAGTTACTAAAGGTGCGTGTTATCTATGTGTACTAAATATTACAGAGTGTAAAAAAGGTATTAGATGCCAAATGTGTCTTAGAACATATCATGTGTTTTTTTTTGTGTCCACACTCATCACAAAATCCTTGCTTACCCAAACACCTACCTATCTATTTATTTTAACTTACGAATTATTTGGTAAAATATCTCTTTAAAAATTGATGGCTAATCACTAACACATATGGTGTCAATAACTGGAACAGGGTGGCCAATAACTGGTTCATTTGCACGTTTACAAAAGAACACATATAAAATATTTTCACACATGAAATATTAACTTAATAAAATTACAATAGGCCACAGTGACAAAACATTTCATAGATATATCGACGTGCTCTCCTTAAGAGGCCAATAACTGGTGCTCTTACCCTATTATTTTTATTATTATAAGATCATATTATGACAATGTACCTGCAAGGGAATATATTTTCGCCGCCGCCAATGATCGAATTCAAAATTTCTGAGAATGCATGAGAGATACGTGAATTTGGCTACTTTTGACCACTTACGACTCGTGATTTGTGATATATAGTTTAATTTAATATTTACCAGACGATAGCATATATTTCCTTCTAACTAGTATGTATTGCGATTGTAATTAAATAGAGAGAACATGTTGAATTCTTCTTGGCAAGTTACTTTTATTTTATTATTTTGTTTATGTAGATATTTCTACGTTTTTATTAGGTGTTCTTTTAATAATCTGGTTTTATCTTTATTATTTTACCCATAATATTTAAAAATAATAAGCTATTGTTTGTTGCGGGCTCGGTAACGACCCGTTGGGTATTTGTAGAACTATTTTGCAATATTGGTATTGTTTAGGAAAAAAGCCACTTTCAGTGGCCGAATAAATTATTTTCTATAAACACCAATCATATCAATATATATATATATATATATATATATATATATATATATATATATATATATATATATATATATATATATATATATTCAAGGAAAATTACAAGACCCAACGAATAGCACACACTTAATGGAAACAATCTTAAATTGCGCCAAAGAAGTTGGAGGATCACAAGCACAGAACAGCAATAGAAAACTTTCAGATGAAACAACAGCTCTCCTGAAACAACGAAGAGAAATGAAAATCAACTCCAATATTAATAGAATTGAATATACCGAACTGTGCAAAGCAATACGGAAAAAGATCGCAGAAGATATAAGAACCTACAATGAACGACTTGTACAAAATACAATCGAGAACCGTAAAAGCTATAGGAAAACCAAGAGTAAGTTGGCAATCGGTAGAAAGCAAATAATAGCATTGGGAAACAACAACGAAAAGATCACAAATAGGGATGAAATAATAGCACATGTAACCGAATTTTACGTCTATATAAAGCTCCGGAAGTACAAGAAATAGGCGAAGAAGAAATTGCGGTTCAAGAAGATGCACCCAGATGTTCTCGTGGATGAGGTAGAGGCAGCTCTTCAGAGCATGAAGAACGGCAAGGCAGCCGGTAATGACGGTGTTACAGCCGAACTTCTAAACATTGCTGGTAAAACAACTTGGAAAATCCTAGCAAAAATATACAAAGACTGCCTAAAATCGAGACATATTCCGAAAAGGTGGAATTCAGCCAACATAATCCTCATTCACAAGAAAGGTAGTAAGGAAGACATTAGAAATTATAGACCGATCAGCTTGCTGCCTGTGATATACAAGGTATTCACCAAAATCATTAACAACAGAATACAGAACACACTTGACGCTGCACAACCCCGAGATCAAGCAGGCTTTAGAAGTGGCTTCAGCACAATGGATCATATTCAAACATTAAGAGATGTAATGATCAGAACAAAAGAATATGATCTACCACTGGCGCTAGCATTCATAGACTTCGAGAATGCATTTGACTCCGTATACCCAAGAGCAGTCATAGAAGCTCTTGTCGACCATGGAGTAGATAAACCATATGTCGAAACGCTAGCAAATATATACAAAGAGGCCACAGCTAGAGTAAGCATATATGAAAATACCCCAGAATTTCCCACTCAAAACGGAGTCCGACAAGGAGACACCATATCCCCTAAGCTCTTCACTCCAACCTTAGAAAATATCTTCCGGAAATTAGACCGGAACAACCAAGGTCTACGTATAGATGGAGAATACCTAAACCTATAGATTCGCTGATGACATCATTCTTATTGCTAGAAGTTCTGAAGAATTACAACTACAATTAATGACCTTAATACAGCCAGCAATGAGGTAGGCCTAAAAATGAACCTAGCAAAGACTAAAATAATGTGCAATGATCTGATCGCCAACGTGGAAATAAAAATTAATGAAACCTCTCTAGAAGTAGTAGAAGAATATATTATATACCTGGGACAGCTCATACATAAATCGGGATAACTACTTCCGGAAATCAACAGACGAATAAAACAAGCGTGGTTAGCATTCGGACGAAATTCCATAGTCTTCAAGTCCAAAATGCCACTATACCTCAAGAAGAGAGTATTTGATCAATGCATATTACCCGTCTTGACATATGGATGTGAAACTTGGATATTAAAGAGGGAAATAACGTCGAAACTCCAAGTAACTCAAAGAGCAATGGAAAGATGTATGCTAGGGATAACAAAGAGGGATCGTAAAAGAATTGAATGGATACGGTGGCAAACCCAGGTGACTGATGTAATCCACAGAATAAAAGCCCTGAAATGGCAATGGGAAGGACATATAGCAAGAAGAACAGACAACAGATGGACCACTAAAACAACTATGCGGTACCCCAGGAACGCTAAGAGACCAAAAAGGCGCCCTAATCTCAGATGGGATTATGATATAAGAAAATTAACAGGAACAACGTGGTCTCGAATAGCATAAGATAGAAAAATATGGGCGCAAATGAGCGCAAATTATAAGAACAAGGAATAACTAAGACATCGTCGAATAATAATAAGAACATAGAATAACATTGAAATAAGGGAGGCTTGGAAACGGTTGATAAAGCTGCACATGATAATGATGATATATATATATATATATATATATATATATATATATATATATATATATATTATGTAGATTAATTATCTAGATAATAAAGGCGAAAATACCGACTGTGACTCAGGAGACGAGAAAAATGTAGACAATCTAAGTACCTGATAACTTCGAGCAGAAGGAGAGCTCATATATAGTAGTGAAAATAAGCGTATTTGAGTGAATAGGGAGGTAATATATAAAAGAAAGTCAAAAAGGTGGCTTGCTTCAAATTTTAAATGAAAGTAAGGTATATTCAATAATACTCTACAAAAAAAAATGCTATAACCGACATCAAAAGTCTATAGGAAAAAAGTGATCTAGATAGATCTACATTCTCCATACATGGGAGATGTAGATCAAATGGATAGTAACATCTAATTACAAAATGACTATGAGACGAAAAAAATGGTATACCCGAATATTGCACTATATGTTAATGCACTAGCACAAATGTTAAATTAACAAGCTCGCTTTTATGGATAATAAAAATGATCAAGGCAATCTATATTTTAAGAGAGAGATTGTATTGCGTGTTTTAAAAAATTTTTAAATTAAACCGAAAATGACTAGACCAAAGAGAGTTTCTTTGTACAATACCACCTCAGTGTGTCACCACTTATCATTACTATACCACCTCAGTGTGTCACCACCACTCAAGTATATCAAGTCACTACTTGATATACTTTCCAAACAGACAAGAAGATGTTTTTAGTGTAAAAATAAAACTACAAAAGCATGCAAAAGTTGTCAAAGCTCACTTCCGAGAAATTTTTTGCCGAATTTTAATAAATTAAAGAAAGACTGAATCTTAGTTTATATCCTAAGTGCCCAAGGGGTCGTTAACGACCCACTCTCAAAATCATAATCTAAATATCAAAAAAATTAAACATTTATTCATGTTACATTTAATCATTTTGTAACACAAAGAATGGTTTCAATAATAGTTCATAAATAGTTCTGGGCATTAATGGGTTAAATTCGAATTTTATTTCATTTAAAATCGCATTGGGGGTAAAAAAGTACGTAATATCTTGTATAAAATACATCAGAGTAAAAGGTTGTCAACTACTATTTTATTTGAAAAATATTATTAAAAACTTTCATACGTGGGAGCTGAGAAGAAGGAAGTGGAAGGTGAGAACCGATGACAGATTATCCCTCCTTAGTTGGTCTACCGGATTAGGCTATCTTTCCGCTATTTACAAGGCACAAAGCCGATAACCTTGGGTAACGTATACAGGATTAAGTCATCCTTTAAAAGCGGAAATGTATGGGGCCTTTGCGGCGAGACTAGCACTCTGTTTCGTGTGACGTTCATGAAAATTCAATTCGGAACATGAAGGAAACAGTGTAATTGAATGACGATGATGCATGAAATTTAAATACGATGAAAAGGAAACAAAAGAACTACTTGTATTAGCGAATGTAATATTATCAATTTTGTCCGCGCTTACACTAAGAGAAGTTATGTTACAAGCATAAATAATTGCAATTGCAATAAACAAGGGCAATGAGATAATATACATATCTAAAAACGAAATATAAAACTAATAAACTTACAGGCAGCTCTACGAAATAGAAAAATTATAGGTTTCTTTAATATTCTTTTGAAAATCTTTATACTTAGATCCTGTGTATTTTGTATATGTATTTCGCCGTTGAGCAAATCCTATGTAACTGTCGTATTTAATTTTTTTCCACTTTGGAACAAATCAGTGCCAGACCAACCTGTTCATTTTTTTATTTTATTAAGGTTTCTCATTCTATAACATTCAACTGCTTTTATGAATATTTAAAATTAACTGATATATGGACGAAACATTAAAATGAAAATACTGAATGATCCTTTAGTGTTTTATGCATACATAATATCAAAGACACAAATTACCTAGCTCCAAGCAACCAACTATATCTGTCACAATTTTCTGTAGCTAGTGGAGTGCTATACCTATTCTAAAGCCATATTGATTACACTCACGTATTTTTTGTTGTTCTAGATTTTTCTATTAAATATTTAAAATATTTTCAAAATTTTTGAAGGAAATGGTAATGATTCAGATGCGACGATAATCTTTTGTTACTTTTGTCACTAATAACAATTAAACATTGAAAACTTTTGTCTACAGCACTTCCACAAAATTTATTATAAATTCTTATTACTACAGCTGTTTCGGCAGAGTGCCTTTCTCAAGTGATCTATTTTTAGTATGTGTTTACACTTTATAGTCTTTCACTGAATATGTTGAGGAGGAGAAAACTGTTTGTCTCTAATGTTTTTTCTAATTTATTAATTTGCATAGATTCTAATAACGATAGCATAAAGCCTTTATTTTGGATGTGAAGAATTTGTAATTTATCAATAAAAGAATGATTATGGTCTCGAAGGTGAAGTGCGTACGTATAATTTGGTTTTCTATTTTGGAAAGCCATTTATGTTCAGCTATACGTTTGTTAAAAGCTTTACCAGTTTGAGCGATGTAAGTTTTTGGGCAGTTGCTACGTTTAAGTTTGTATACACCACTGTGTAAGTGCTTTTTTTGGCTCTTGTTGTTTTTAATATATTTATTCAAGTTGTTGTTTGTTCTAAAAGCTGGTGATTTTCTCTTATTTTTCTATGTGTTTACCTATTTTTGTTGATATCTTACCTGTATATGTAATAGAGCAGAAGGTACTAGGTTCTTCTCTGATGGTGGAAATACTACTTTCAGGGCATTTTTACTTAGTTTTTAATTTAAAATTTTATTTATTGTTTGTTCGTTGTACCCATTTCTATGAATCTATGTAAGATGCTACGGCAGGCTAAAAATTTATGTTGTGTAGGATAAAATGATGAAATGTGTATAGTCGTATCAGTGTGGGTAGGTTTATGAAATATGAAGTGTTTGTTTTTAAGTCTGATAATTTTAAAATCTTGAAAATTTATGGATTTATTCTGTTCTGTTTGTATTGTAAATTCAATATGACTATGGAGTGAATTAATATACGATAAGAATTAATGAAGTTGTCTGTTAGTTCCTGTAAAACATATCAGTACATCGTCTACGTACCACCACCAATATAAAACTGTTTGAATACGGGATATTTTCGAACATTTGTTTCTACATGATCATGTTTCTACATGGCAGAGAGTCTAGAAGATCTTCAAACCTTGTTGAATGCTGTAAACAACGAATGAACTGAAAAGGGCTTAACAATCAACGCAAAAAAAACCAAATGGATGGTGGTCGGAAAAATTAATATCGAAGACTCAGTACTAAGATTAGATAACAAAAGCCTGGAAAGGGTGAAACACTTTAGATATCTGGGTAGCTGGATTGACTGCAGGGTTGAAAGTGATGAGGAAATTTCGACCAGAATAGAACTCGCACGGAAAAACTTTATTAACTGGCGTTCTGTATATGCAGTAGAAGTCTGTCGTTGACCACACGTCTAAGAGTATTGAAATGCTACGTCTGGTCCACTTTGTTCTATGGATGTAAAACCTGGACAACAAAAATAAAAAATCTTAACAAATTAAAAGCGTTTGAGTTATGGTGTTACCGTCGCATGCTCAGAATCCCGTGGACAGCACACATATCTAACGAACGCGTGCTAGAGACCGTGCACAAATAGCGAGCATTGATCAACATCATCAAAATGAGAAAGGTCTAATACTTCGGTCATATAATGAGAGGACCTAAATATCGCTTACTCCGGTTAATCATTCAGGGCAAAATCGAAGGAAAACATTAGGTCGGAAAAAAACAACTGTCCTGGCTGCGTAACATTAGACAATGGACAGGTCGAACGGTCAATGAACTGTTTCATCTAGCTGCTGACCGAGAATCATTTCATCAGCTTGTCAATATGACGATAGCCAACGCTTGAACACAAGCACGGCACACAAAGAAGAAGATGATCCATAAAAATATCTGCTATCAATGGGCTTAGAAGATTATCCATTATAAGCCCTGCACTGTTGTTTGTATGGTCTAAAAGGTTTTTGAATACAACAAAACTTCAAAAATTAAGAAAAAAGTATGGTTTGAAAAACTTTTTGTATAAAAAACATTGGGTTTTTTATTATTGCAAATTAAATTATTTAGTTAGTTGCTACTAAAACAAGTGCAGATTAATCTTCCACATTAGAAGGTAATTCGCAAAAACCTGGAGAATTAAAACGTGCTAGATGTTTTTTAGATAAAAAGTGCCCTAGAAATTTGGACAGAAAGTATTCTTAGAGATGTCAAATGCGCAATCGATTTGTCTGTAAAGATCAAAAGGTAGCAAACGATTTCTAAAACTATTAATTCTTTTTATTATAATTCACTAAAAATGTTAAAGAAATTTAAAATTTTTAAATTTATTTTATAAATTTTGTGTGTATTTCATATAAATAACTATTTTTTTACAAATATTTTTTTACTATGTGATGGAAAGCTTTGGGGTCACTATTGACCCCATTGTTATTACATGTTTCAAAAAAATCTGGTATTATGAGGGTTAAACATAATCTCAATAAAATTAGCTAAGTATTAAAAAAATAACATGTAGATATGCTCCGGGGGAAAACTACCGATTGCTCCAGTTAATTATCCAAGGAAAGATTTAAGGCAAACGAAGCGTGGGGAGACGACGTATATTGCTGCGCAATTTAAGAGACTGGTTTCAGTGCACATCTAACCAATTGTTTAGAGCAACAGCTTCAAAGATACGGATAGCAATGATGATTGCCAAATTCCGGAGCGGAGAGGGCACTTGAAGAAGAAGAAAATTTAGTTATTTTTTGTATGGACCTTTTTTTAAACATTGTTGGGTGTTAAATTTTAAAATATTTTGTTGCTTTAAATAGAATATTTACTCTTGGGTTACCATTTCTTATTTCGTTGAAAACTATAAATAAAATCAAAATGTGAAAAATCTAGGGAGTGTTTATGTGCTTGTTTATTCCAAAAAAAATTATTGCAATTATAATAAAAATATAAACGCTACTATTATAGAAATACACAACGAATAAATAGTTTAAAAAAATTTATTTCATTTTTGTTTTTTCGATTTTTTTTTTTGACCGAGAAGCACCTAGTGTGTGCGTGTGTATGTGTAATTTTATTTCGTCCATATCATCATCATCATCAGTAGATCGACAACCCTTTCTGGGTTTTGGCTTGTTCTAGGATTTTCCGCCATTCTGTTCTGTTCCACTTGTTCCATATTCTTGTGTACTGTTAGTGTTTTCACAACTTGTTCCATGTATCTAAGTTTGGGTCTTCCCTTTGACCTTCTCCCTCCTGGTATTTGCCCCATTATATGCTTTGGTGTTTCAGTCTCCAACATTCGTTCAACATGGCCCTCCTAGCCCAGACGTCCGATGTTTATGGATGTTATGATCTCGGGTTCATTGTATGCTGTGTATAGTTCAAAATTATATCTTCTGCGCCATATGTCATTTTCTTTCACCCCCTTATAGATGTGTCTAAGGATTTTTCGTTCAAACGTACCTAATAGGTTCTCATCGCTTTTCGACAGTGTCCATGTCTCTGATCCATATACAAGGACCGGTTTTATCAGAGTCTTGTATATTTTGCATGTGATTTTTCTTGTGATGTTGTTAGGTCTTAGATGTTTAATTAGTTTATTGTATGTTTTATTAGCGATATGTATTTTTTTCTTAACTTCTTCACTGACATTGTTATTTGCGGTAAATAGTGAACCTAGATATGTGAAATTTTTTACGCTTTCGATGTTATAGTCTCCTATTGTCAGATTCTGTAGGTTTCTTTGGCCTGTCGATTTGCTGGCCTTTAGTTATTTGGTTTTTATTTCGTTAATGTTTAGGCCACTGTTTTGTGCCGCTCTTTTTAACGCATTCAATGCTTCTATCACCATCTTTCTAGCTATGATATCAACATCATCACCAAATGCCAATATTTGTACACTTTTTGTTATTTTGTCCACATGCTGGAGGGTTAATTACATATGCACAGAAAGATTAAAATTTAATATTAATTCGGTGGTACATGACTCTCAGAATTTTTATCACAATATGGCAGGTTGTCAAAAAAAATAAATTGTAGCTGAATTCCATATAAATACAGCACTTAACATAAACATAGGCTTTAAAAAAAGAAGAAGAAGAAAAAAGAGCAATTGTACAGTTTTTATAGGTATCTCTGTTTTATCATTTTTCCCCTGTAGTAACAACACAGAAATTATGAAATTATTGATATTGCAAACTATAATTTTTGGTGTAAGCTTTAGATTACTACCACATGATCTAAAAATGCTCTGTTTTTATTGAAATAAAACCAAGTAAAACCCAATTGCGTGTAGCAACTAGACAACCGATCCCTGCTTAACAGTCGACAGGAATAACATAATTAGTAGCACACAACGAAAGATGTATCACTGTAAACTAGATCCTACAATACTCGTAAATCAGAGCAGTAAATCTATCATGGAACTAATACCCTAAAAAGGATAACACCGCATAATGGACTATTTGTCACTATCTAAGCAGTTGCACCTATACCGTAGTAGAAGAAAAGGATTAGGCTAAATAAAAACAACTTTTTTAAATGTGACTTTCAGAGTATTTTATGCATTAAATTCGTCTATTTCAAGAGCCAATTTTAAACCAAATCTTGTTATGTTTCACTTTATTATTTAAGTATGCAAGAACCTACATAAATATTATTAAATTAATATACAGAAATACCCTTCTTAATAAAAAAAAAGCTGACATAATTTTATACAGATATTTAAAGGTTCTAAAAGGTTTGTGAGAGGTAGCTGATAAAAAATCCATGAAGACGTGCAGCTGTCTTTGTTTTGTTTTCTTAACAATTCCAAAAAATGAAAAACGTAGTTTTCTCCTATCAAAAATTTATTATACATTCTAGAAAAAAAAAACCTTTCAAATAAAAGTTGTGGATCATAAAAAGTTCTTTATTTTAAGAGTTTTCAAAATAAAATACATAAACAGTTAACTGGGGTAATTATAAAAATCGCTTATTTTTGTATTAACTTACTATAACTTACTATAAATCTTAATACGTTTTTTTTGCACATAAAATTCTGGTAGTTGACGAATTAATAAACTATCCCAAATTTTAAACAGATCGAACACATAGTTTATAAGTTATTCGATTTGCTTATCCCGGAGAACAATTATTTAAACAACTGTGCTAACCCAATCAGTAACTCTAGAGGTACTTTATTAATCGCAATCGATTCTTTAAGACTTCATTTATAAGGTTTATGTAAAAAACTGTAACATTTAACATAGCTTATTGAAACAACTGGTGTGTTTTGGGCGGAATGGGGAAGTACCTTCATGAGCCTCACACTATTTTTATTGGGTCGAGTATACAAAAGGAAGACTAGTACACAGTCATGGTCTACTAAGACTATCAATATTGCTCTTGAAGCGGGTATTTCTGGTCAATTAGGTTATTTCTTCTTCTTTTTCTTCTTCTTTTTTTTATACAGACATGACTCTGTCTGTTTTTCAATGTGCCTCCAGTAAGTTGTCGTTCCATCGTTTTCGTGGTCTTCCTACTGATCATCTTAGTATTGGGAACCGTTTCTTGTCGTCTTTACAACTCTATTTGTTGTCATTTGGCTTATATAATTGTTCCATTCTACTCTTCTATTTTTTACCCAGTTCTGGATGTTCTCGACCTTGCCTCATCTTTACTTCTAGCTCTGTGTCTTACTATCAATGTTTCTAAGTGTTTTCATCTCTGCTGTTTCTAACATCCTTTTTGTCCTCTCTGTGTCAGGTCTTGTTTCTGCCGCGTATGTCATTATTGGTCTGATGACTGTTTTGTAAATACTGCGTTTCTTCGCTTCTTTCCTGATATTTTTAGTTCTCCATATTGTTTTATTTAGGCAGCCTGCGGCTCCTGCTGTTTGCTCTATTCACTTGATCTTCCACTTTAGTTTCGAGCTTTTCGTAGCTAGATAATGATAGCCTGGATATTTTAACTCCATCACTTGTTCTATTATCTGACCTTCCAGCTCCAATTTACATCTGAGTGAATTTTCTGTTGTAACCATGCATTATGTCTTTTTGGGGAAATTAATATGTTACATTTTCTGGCAGTTGTAGTTTTGCATCGTCTGCATAGCAGATTATTTAAAGTTGTTTTTCTCCCATTTGGTATCCTTTTTTAGTTCTCATTTTTCTAATTATTTTATCCATAATCGGGTTGAACGATACAGGACTTGTTGAACAGTAAGTGAATAACGTCTTTTAATTTAACCCGGTGAAGTGCCTTCGTAAGGTCCACAAAACAGATATGCCTGTTTGTTGTATTCTAATGGTTTCTCTTGCACTTGCCTGATGATAAATATAGCGTCGGTGTCGGTGCATGATCTTCCCGACCTAAAATCTTGTTGTTCTTCTGCTAGTGTTATAATTTCATTCAATTTATTAGTTATCACTTTTGTTGTTAATTTTAGTGTTGTGTTTATTAAATTAATTCCACTGTAATTTTCCTGGTCCTATTTGTATCCTTTTTTAAAGAGGGGTATTAGGATGCTTGATCTCCATTCTTGAGGAATTCTGTTTTGTTCTATTATTTTTGTTTCTTGTTTTTATTTGTTTGGTCAGATCTGGTCCTCCTACTTTATTAACGAACTAACTTACTACCGAAGCTCGTTCGGTATTCTGTACTTTCCTGGTGATTTTCTATGTTTTAATTTCTTTAATGCTTCCTTTACCTCTTTCTCCTCAATATTTATTTCTTCGTTTGTCGTCAATTCTGGTGTTGGTGGTTTATTATTGTCACCTTTAGCAAATAGGGATCGAAAGTAGTCAACCCATCTTTCCTTCTGAATGTGTTTCGTTTTTATTAGTTCTTTCATCTCTTTTCTTTTTTCTCTGATCATTTTCCATATTTCTTTTTGTGACCCATATTAGTCGTGTTTCATTTGTTTTGAGAAACTCTGCCAGTTTTTCTTTTTTATTTGTCTAACTAAAGTATTTGTTTCATTTCTGATTCGCTTATAGTGGTCGTATGCATGTTGTGTTTGTTGTGTTCTGTATTGTAAAAAGGCTTTCTTCTTTTCTTCACATTCTTCGTTATTAAATGTATATTTCTGTTGGTCTTTCTCTCTAAACTATGGTGTTTTCTTTTTTGATATGTTAGTGTTCGTTACTTTGCTCTCTCCATGATTCTGTTGCTGCCTTAATTATGTTATTTTTGAGTTTTTCCCAGCTTTGCTCGATGTTATCTGTTTCTAATATTTCATTTCCAGCGATCGTCTCTGATATTCTTCTCCTGTATAAGTATTCCGTGGATTCCGTATTTAGTCCTTCGACTTTGATTTTTGTTTGTGTTGGCGCCGCTCTTTTGGGTGGGAAGTATTTCAGGATGATTCTTATTTTATTTTTTATTTTACATAATACTATGCTATGGTCGCTACCTACATCTGCTGAGTTGAGGCATTTTACGTCGATTATTTTCGATGGATGGTTTTAATATAATCTATCAAAGATCTTTGTCCACGGGTGTTATTAAATGTATATTTCTGTTGGTCTTTGTGGTCAAAAAATATGTTGTTTATTCTTAGTTCGTTATTCGTGCAGAAATTGATTATCAGTTCTCCATTTTTGTTTTTAACATTCTCGTTATGTTTTTGTTTAATGCCGAGTATTACTTGATTGTCTATTTGAGCGTTAAAATGCCCCAATATTATCATCTTCCCTTGACTTGATCTACTACTTGTTGTAATTGGTCATAAAACGCTTTTCTTGTTGTTTGAGGCTTGTTATTTTCTGGGCCGTATAGTCCGATGTGTTTAGATTTTCCTTCTCCATTCTTATCTTTGCTGTTACTATTATTTCTGATATGTATTGACACTCTTTGATGTGATTTTGGTCCTTTGGTGTATTATTAAAGCTACACCTTCTTTGGTCCTGTTTGCTTTTGATACTTCATTGTAGATTAGTATGTACACACCTAATTTTGATTGTCCTTTACCTTTCTTTTTTGTTTCCTGTAGAGCACAAATGTCTATTTCTTTCTTCTTTAGTACTTGGGTTATTTATTGTTCCCTTGAGTTGAGCAATCTGATATTTTAAGTAGTAATTCAATCTTTGAGCAGTATTTGTTTTTACGATTGGTAGGTTGCTAACCTTGCCAATCACCTTAGCCTCAAAGCTACTTAATACACCCAGCAATCACCCCAGGCAGTGTTAATTAGGTTATTTGAAGGCTTTAACTCAGTCAAAGCATCCTAGAGTGATATATTAAGAAAAAAAGAGAAGAACAACAGTACCATATTAAAAAACAGCATAGAAATTTCAAGCTGTTTTTACCAAAAAGCAGGAATATGAGCTCATGAGCTATTTGAAAATTATAGAGTCTCAATTATTTGGTCAAACGATGAAAGATTTACATACTATAGCTTATCAATTAGCTGTAAGAAATGGTCTAGCCAACAGATTTAAGAATGAAATTGCTGACTAAGATTGGATCAATAGATTTTTAAAGCGAAATTCTACTTGGTGAATTATCAATTATCTTTAATAAAGTAGTATAGTAGTTGATACCTTTTTTTTTGCTTACAAACTTGGAAAACATGTACAAATTAACGGCAGCGCAAATATGTAATTGTGACGGAACTGGTACCACAGTAAACACTAAGAAAAATTTATGCTATTATAGCTTGTAAGGGCAAGTGACAAGTCGGCTCACTAATTTCGACCGAAAGGGGTGAAACCATAACTAGATTTATTTGCATATCTTCGAGTGGAGCATGCATGTCACCAATGTTAATTTTTACTAAAAAAAATGCAAAAAGAGTTTAAGCTGAGATTACTTCCAGGAAATATACATATGTATATATTTTTGGCCTTAAGTGCACAGCATTGGGTGGATAACTGCTTATAATTTGAATATTTTTAAATATACTTGATATAGTAAACCATTTTTTTTTATTTTAATGATGTTTGCGTTTTTTCCCTTGTGATTTGTGTATATCTCATTCCTGTTTTTTGAGATACAAACATTTAAATTAGGAGCGCCATTTCTTTTTTAAATAGTTCTTTGCTTGGTTTATTTCCTTTCTTTATTGTTTTCTATCTTTTCTTTCTTGCGTTTCTCACCTCTAAGAATGACCTCGCCTATAATCTACCCAGACTAAACAACAGTGTCTTCGAGTTTATTATGTACCGTTGTCTTAAGATTAATTCTATACAATCTAGATCACTAGGTATGGTACATGCTCCAAAATTTATTTCCTCTTCTTCCTTCCTTACTTTTTCTGTCAGTACATCCATAACCAGATTAAACAGGAGTTTAGGAGGAATAAAATCCGACAGGAGTCCTTACTGTGGTGTGCGTATGATCCCTCATACATGTCCTTCACGAGCCTTACCTACTTCTCAGGAACCCATTTCTTTCTCATACCTACATCTCTATTCTTGCATTTTAATCTTCCTTTATTATTATGTCTGTGTTAATATCTTTTGCTCTATCTAAAGTTATTTGCAGTTCTTCATAAAATTTTGTAATTTTTTTCTCTTTCTTCCACTGGTGTATAAATTTGTATTATATTGATTTTTTCTTCCAAGAAAAAAAGGCTAAATCTCCAGTTATTCTTCGGTTCTGGGTATGGTGGCATTTTAAATATTTATTATATTTTTAAAAATTTTAAATTTATGGTCTTTTTAGGAAACTCAGAAAATAGCAATAAAATCATCGATAATTTAACATTGGCATTCCTTCTTGTATGCTTTTAATCAGTCCGTTAAAATAGTTTGGAGCTAAAACCTGAAGTGGTCCAGTTTAAAATTACTGCAAGTTATAGCCTCTTCAGAGTCTCTTATTTCCCTATCAACGCTTCTCTGGCTAACATTTTGATCTCTAAACAAGTTAACAATTTCACGTTCAGTTAACCGAGCATCCAAGCTGTAGATATTAGCGAATCTCATGATTCTTCGAGATTATAAACTTAATTAACGAAACAAATTGTTAAAGTAGAAATTTAGAACAAGTGAGTAGTGCTTTATTAAAAATATGGAAATGAATTTTTTTGTGTTTATTAAAAAAGATAAAAGTTGTATATTAATTAGGAAGATTTTAGTTTCGTTCACGTTCTCAACTAAGTGCAAACAGGTGTTGCCTATTCCTGTTTTCTGTTTTAAATTAAAGGAGTATATTTTGTTTTGCTCTTGAGCAGGAAAGTTAATTCGCTAAGACTCCACCAGGACCTCCTATTATCTCTATAAAATTTCAATCCACGCAATAAACATTATTACTTCCAATTCAATTTTCTCGAGAAAACAACACCCCTTCTCAACAAAGGTCGTTACGTCAAGCCGCCAGGGCAGGTTAATTTCTAGAATTAGGCCTTTTAGGCACACAGGGGAGCATCTGTGAACAACTACGTCAGTGATGTGACGCTGAGAAAACGTGAGGGATCAAACTTTTTCACTTTTAACGGAAATTTTGTTGCGTAATATTTATTAGAAACTTTTCAACGATGAAGTGAAAGCTTAATATCATTCGATTTTTCATTAAGGGAAAATCGAATAAAGGATAAAACCTGAACATCTACCTGACACTTTATTTTAGTCACTTGTATCAGAATATATGTTAAAATGTGAAATAAAATGTTCGTTTCTATTTTTGACAAATATGATACAAAAATATAAATAAAATATCAAGTAGAAACGAATTAACATAAAAAAATTAAGAAGACCATATTCATGATTTTTTTTTATTTATTTACACTGTAACCACAAGGGTTATTAGCGACTTAAAAATATAATACAGGTAAAGTTAGAAAAATTTACAATAATTGATACAGTCCTAAGTCTTTAAGATAACCTATTGTGTTTTAATGTTCATGTTTTTTCCTAAGGCTTCCTTAATATTATTGGGATTTTAATATTATTATGCTTTACGGAGAGTGTTACTTGACAATTTTCACACATTGGCGGCACAGTTCGCGTAAAGAGGTGTTTATGTGTAAAGTTACTGTGTCCTAGTCGCAAACGTGTTATTCTCACTTGGTCGTGTCTATTCGCTGTGGGTTGGAGCCACGGTTTCACTAATTGCTTGATTTCCTTGAGTTTATTTTTTGATGCACTTCACTTATTTTGCCACGTACTTAACACTTTATATTTTATTTCTGATTTGAAGTCATCGGAAGAAACCTCATTAATAAGAATGGAGTCCTGGCTGAAGGATGCTAAGCGGGCTAGTTCATCTGCTTCTTCATTTCCTTGTATACCTGAATGTGATGGAACAAACATGAAGTAAACAGTGATCTTATTATTATTTAGAATCTGTATTTCTGATTTGATATGTGAGGCAATTGGATTATTGGTATATAAACGTTTAATAGTGTGAAGTGAGCTTAGTAAATCGGTTATTATGAGAGACGGAGACTGTTTCGATTTTTTTATGTGGATAAGTGCTTGTAATATTGCAAAGAACTCTGCAGTATATGACGAAGTAATGGGATTGAATTTAAATTTTAAGGTTGTATTGGGTGTGAGGATGGTTGCACCAACACCGTCTGAAGATTTTGATGCGATCTTATAGTGATTTTTATAAGTTTCCATTTCAATTAAGAATGATTGTTTGTTCAGGTCTGTTATAGTCTCACGTTTTTTATATATACTAAGATTAGTATTAATCTTAGGAATTGGTATTAACCAAGGTATAGAAGTTATTAAATTTATTGGGAGAATTTCAGGAAATTCAAGATGTAGGTCATGAAGCTTTCTTCTAACTCTTTCGTAAAATGGTAGATATAGTCTTGTTGTAGAGAAAGTGCCTTGGAATCGATCTGTGAACGTATTGGGATAAGTAGGGTGTTCTTTATTACTAGCTGTTTTGGAAGCATATGAGAGAGAAAGGTATTTGCATCGTTAACTTAGGGGTGGTTCTCTCGTCAATCATTATAAACTTTCAACTAGTGTCGTTCGAAACGCACCTGTAGCTATTCGTAGAGCTGTGTTTTGAACATTTTCTAAGGTTTTCAATACTGGTACTTTGCTTGATGAATAAACTATCGCACCATAGCCAAGTTTGGATCTAACTAAAGATTTATATACATGTAATAGTGTATTTTGATCTGCTCCCCAGTTTTTGCTGGAAATAGTTTTCATAATTTAATCCTGCTTGGCATGCTTTTTTAAGTTCTTCTGTGTGTTTTTTCCAGAAGAGCATTTGGTCGAAAACCATACCTTATCATCTGATATTTTTTGTGAAACTGAGAGTTTGATTATAAAGCTTCAGATGTGAAGTTAGAGTGTTATGTTTTCGTGTGAATAAAATACATTTAGTTTTTGTCGGTGAAAATTGTAATCCGATAGTCCTAGACGATAATTCTAACTGATTAATTGTTTGTTGTAAATGTTTTTGAATAGATGTAGAGTTTTTTCCGTTGGCAAATAAAACTAAGTCATCAGCGTATAATCTTCCTTTAAAAATCGGTGAGCATTGTTGAAGTATGTCGTTTATGACTATTAGAAAAAGGGTTGAGCTTATAACTGATCCTTGTGGTACTCCGTTCTCTTGAACTTTTTTATCTGAGTTAACGTTGTCTGATCGAACTATGAAGCTGCGAGATTAAAGAAAATTGGAAATAAATTTTAACATATTGCCTCTGATATTCCAATTATGTAATTTTGATATGATATTGTATCGCCAGACAGTATCGTAAGCTTTATTAATAGAAAAAAAACTGCAATACAATATTGCTTATTTTCAAATGCTTCATGTATTCTTGACGTCTATTAGGTTATTTTATAGTGGATTTAATTTGCCCAAATCCGCATTGTTGTGGAATAAGGAGTTTTTGTTGTTCTAAATACCATCATAAAGCTTTCTGCGATTTAAAAAATGCCCTATCAAGAGGCTGTAAAAACTGCGTAGTGTGGCTTGGAAGGCAAAACAGAATAACATCATTTTTAGAAGCGTATTCTAATGTTTCGACACTACTGCAATAGACAGAATGGCCATCGGAAAGTAGTAACACCATTGCTATCGGTTTTCTTGGAACAAATTGTTCTTTAAGCCATCGCAGAAAAAGTTCCTTGGTAACATACGCTGATTTTTCACCCATAAATACTGTCGCACCAGGTGGCATACCTACTTCAAATTTCGCTTTTTTGTTTTTCAAAAATGCACACCGGTGGTATAAAGGAACCCTCAGCGTTACAGCATGCAATTACTGAAATAGTTTCTCCTTTTTCAGCCGATGTTACTGAAGCAACATTTTTTAAACCCTTAATTGCTATAACATGTTCCGGCATGTTATTAAGCTGTAACCCTGTCTCGTCAATATTGTATATTGAACCAGATTTATCCATTAAGGAATGTTCATTTAAGATATTTTTAAGTAGAGTGAAATAAGCCGAAACATCAGTTTTATTCATTCCTAAAGCTCTGGCAGCAGATACACCTTCAGATTTTCTTACTGACAATTGCTTACTTCTTCGTAGAAATGGTTCCAACCAAGGATAACCAGCTTTTTGGCTATCCTTATTAAATTTGTGCTTTGATTTAAACTTTTCAGCTAACTTAAACGTCATTGATCTTACCATTGTCCGAGTAGGGGCAAAACCATGTTGCTGTAACTTTGTGATATGATTTACCAATTTAATTTCAATATTTATCCCAAGAGTAGAAGTCGGACCAAGTTCACGCTTTCGGAAATCCCTGGATTTTCGACGGCGGCGCAATGTTGCTCCTGGTATTTAAAAATGTCTACTGGCCTCGTTCACACCCATTTCTCCATTTTCAAATAATGTAATTGCTTGCACACTAAGCTGCTCCTCCGACCACTTGCCTCTAGACAATCATCCTTTTCGCACATATTCTGTCGGCAGTCTGCAAAAAATTAAAAAGTGGTTTAAAAACCATTTACCGGCATGCGCTATCTCTCCTAGAGTAATCACCATCCAACACACCTAAACTTATAAGGAGAGATGGCTCAGTCGTTTTTACCTCGAAATTGTGGAATATGACCGTGAAAAGAGGTTAGAATAATAAAAAAATAATCTAACAGGTTATAGTGTTTAATATGTAATAGATATATAGCATTATCTCACTTATTTAATATGTAATAGATATATAGCGTTATCTTACCTGAAGTTCTAGTATCCGACTATCGTAGTGTAAAAATTTTCAATGATTCACAAAATATCTTAGCTTATTTACACAACTTAAACACGTGTTTATAACGGCGCCGTAGACAACTAACACTAATTTTAATACAGGCTTTCGTACAAGGTTGCCAAAATGTTAGCAATGTGAGTGGGGACTGGGATAGTAAGAGCGAGTCATCTCACCTGATACGCCATCTCTTCTAGAACTACCCTATATAAATTAAAGTCGGGAAGAATCTACTTAGCCCACCCACCATGCCCTATGTATATTTTCGAGTCCGAGAAATGACAAAAATTTTATGATTTAACGATATAACCACCAGAGCTGGGAGGAAATAAGTAGACAAGTTTGCACCCTTATGTAAGATGTTTGATTTGCTAAACTATACATTTTTGAAATATTTTACACCAAGTATAAACGTCGTAATAGACAAAATGATGCGACAGAGGTCCGTTCAAAGTGTTTATGAAGGAAAAGCCTGGTAAATGTGGTGTTCTTATACGAATACTTGCAGATTGTTCAACTCGTTACGTTTCTCGTATAAAGGTTTATACAGAAAAATATGAAGGCAGTATACCAGCATCTAGAGGTTCACAGGACGTAGTAAAAAAATTGCTGTTTCCGATTCGAAACTCTAGACGTAACGGATTACACTTCTGTGAAGTAAGAAAATCGCAGGTATATACCGGAAGTACTTAAGAAAACGGAAGAAAGACAATTATTGTATTCAAATATGTTTGCATTTTTAGATCCAAAGTCCGTAAACTCACCAGTTACTCTTTTTTTTATGTAACACATCAGAAGCCTACAAAGATACTTCTCTTTCTATCAACCCAGCATTCTGATGATTTTGTAAGCGACGAATAAAAAAATAAATCAGATATCAATCTTTTTTATAGTGAGACTAAGGGAGGTGTTGATACTTTAGAATAGATGGCGAGAAAATATACGTCGAAGCGATCGACACGAAGATGGCCACTATCAGTTTCTTTTACTCTGTTGAATATGGCAGCCATCAATGCGTACTCTTTATTTGTTCAAATTTTCCAAATTGGGCCGAAAATAAGAGCAATCTTCGTCATTTGTTTCTGCAAGAATTAGGACTTACCTATCGCTTATTGAAAGAAGAGCTACAAATTTAAATGGACTTTATTATTTTTCAGTGCATTCCATGGAAAATATACTTGAATGAAAACTTTTTTAAGTTGTATCTTCAACACCATTCCAACATGGAAAGGGACGATGCCATTCATGTTGCAAATTAGCAAAGTCTTGAAGAGAAAAGACCAATAAGTTGGTAAAAACCATAGTTTGTTCACTTTGTTTAAAATGCAAGAAGTATGTATGCGGTAAGCACAGCAAGAAGTTAAATGATTATGTCTCCTGCAATGATGCCAATTCAACTGAATCCAAAGACCCCGGATAAATTATAAAATCTTTTTTTTTTGACTGTTCCATTAACATCTAGGAATACTTTTTTATTTGCAAAAGTATTATTTTTAAATTACTTTTAATAAATAAGTACTTTTTTGATTATTATATATGTGGACATTTATTGACCCCCTTGGTCCTCGCTGTTTCTAAAAAAAGGTTAAGGTCCTGAAAGGGTTAATAAATTATGTTATTGTAAATATATATTAATTGGTCCTTTGTAATGGCGCTTACAACCTTCATTATAAACATTTCTTCAAAACTATTTTTGGCTTGGAAATCGAAACGTCAAAAACCAATGTAAAATATAATTCTCATTATAACCAATTATGGTTTAATCCATATAAATACAATTTGTAACTTAAAGACGTCACAAGAAAACAGTTTTAGATTTTAATAGGATATTTCACTAGAAATATAAATCTTTTTGCAATTATTTTACTGCTAAATCTTATACTCTGGAAATCATATAACTAATTATTAATCCCACTGTCTCATAAAAAGATAAAAATAAAAAGAATCTAGTAAACTGACGTAATTTGGTATATAAAATAGCGCGTTTACAAGGAATTAAATTACAAAACGAAAATATCTTCCTGAAATAAAGTAATAAAAACGTGAAACTGAGAAGTTAATTAAAGTTAGCTGTATAGAAATTAACTGAAGCTTGATCAGATCTAAGAATATCTTTTATTGTAGAAATATCTGAAAATAATATAATATTTATCACTTCTGACAACAGTGATACGATTTAGTAACAGAAGTTGTATATTCGTTTAATATAACTTATTTCGAGAAACGATCGCGGCAGTTTTCTTATGTAAAAGTGGTTTCAGTTAAATTGGCTGAAACTTTTCACATAGGTAGTTTTGGTCATGCTGATTAAAGGTTATTATTACACTAAGATTATGAAAGCAATTGTTTTTGAGTTCTTCTTCTTTGTGTGCCATGAGAAAACTCCTAAATATTGTAAAAAACAGAAAAACGAGTTATCTAGGACATATTTACAGAGGAGAAAAATACTCTTCCTACGAATTATAATGGAAGGGAAAGTGGAAGGAAGAAGAGGTCCAGAAAGAAATGCTCCTGGTTGAAGAATGTAAGAGACTGGACAGGCATGGACACACATTCGATACTAAGAACAGCTCAAGATAGAGAGCAATTTGCTGTAGTTATAGTCAACCTTCAGTAATGGAGAAGGCACCTTAAGCAGAAGATATAAAGCTGCCTTAATCGACTTTAGAGCGAATAACAGACCTACATACTTTTAATAGTGTACATTCGCTAGCGCCCCATTGGTAGAGGGAAAGTGTTTTGATAATATTTAAACGTTTTAGGTACTTTGCTCTAGTTTTCTGAATATGTTGTTTCCAAGAAAGTCGGGAGTCGAGTACTAGTCCTAGAATTTTACGGTGATCGACGACTGGGAGAGGGCGGTTATTCACCAAGATTTTAGAGGCAGTGGAGAGTGTTTTTAAATGATTAATGATTAAGTGAAATGATTAAGTGAAATAAATTTGATGAGTTGTGATTTTGTAGATGAGAGAGACAGACCGAGGGCAGTCAATCTATTTTGTATTAAGTCCACTAATGTTTGTAGAAGTTTTCAAGTAGTAGTGGTCGCAACACAATGGCAATAAATTACAAGGTCATCAGCATACGTAGTAAATTTGACTAGAGAGAGAAGACTGTGGCATATGGTGTTAATTGATAAAATAAAGAATGCGGTGCTTAATACAGAGCCCTGAGGGACTCCGTCTTGTTGGATGTGGGGTGATGATAGGCAACCATTTACACAGACTCTAAAGGATCTAGAGCTAAGAAAGTGTATAATGAAGAATTTAAAAATGTTTTTATTGAGGCCGTATAATAATAGTTTATGGAGAATAATCTGCCTAAGTATTTTATCGAAAGCAGCTTCAATATCAAAAATGCAGGCAATTACTTCTTGACTGTTATTAATAGCTTCGGCGATGTGGGTATGAAGGAGAACGGGGTTATCGCTTGTTTGTGCAACGATGTCGGCGAAAACCAGATTGTTCTTTAGGTAAAATTTGGTGTTTTTCAATTTTTTTTTTATTGTATAATGGCTTTGGCATAGCCAATTAGCCAGGTGTTTTTCAATAAATCATCTGTTTATCATCTTATCCATTAATTTGTACATGGTGCAAGTAAGAGAAATCGGTTAATAGGACTGAGGAAAGGTTCCTCTTTGGCCATGTTTTAGGACTGGTATAATTACGGATGTGTTCCATTGGCTAGGAAATATTTGCGAAGACTAGATAGAATTATATATGTCTAAGGCAGCGGTTGGGTAGGATTTTTAAGAAAAATATAAGGGATATCATCAGGGACGGCGGAAGTATTTTTGTATAAGGGTAACGCAGATGTAAGTTTAGCTAGTGAGAAAGGAAAATTAATATGGTCGATATCTTGTAATTGCTGTAACGTGACTTTTAAAATTATTCTCGTTTCTTGGGTTGCCACAACATTTCTAGTTTGTATGGGAGATTAACTATAAAGATTTTCTGCTTCCGTTCTAGCATCTTGTCTAGAATTAAATATGATTTCAAACTATAACCAAACTCACCAACTATAAAAAATAGCTTAATCTCAACAAATTCTAGAGCCTTAAATCTTTGTATGCCACTATTTTTAAATATTTCTTGATCATGTACAGAACCCAGCCATCTGGCAACAATATTTTTAATTTTAAAACTACATAGTTACATATTATTTGGACATTTAATGCAAAAATTCTTTTTGTAAACGATATATTTCTGCATCTACCTATCCATAACAATATATTAGTATTAAATAACGGCTGCTATGCATTTTGGAAATCATAGGCTAACATAAAACTCTTCTTCAATTTGGACCATTTCATCACTGGTTTATTAAATTTTTATGTACTGTATGGATAATGATAATGATGATGATGAATGCAATTTTCGATAGAGAAAAAGTAATGCAACGCCAGTGTAGACATTACAAATAACATACATTACCTCTAAGTATTTTTAAAACTTGTTAGTTTAAGTATGTTTAGTTCTCTTCGTATATTTGCTACTTTCACTACTATTTTTTTTTAAGTTTTTAAGAGTTTTTTATATCTCATTAATATTATCAGCAATTGACATACAGATTGTTACCTGCAATATAAATTTGAATAAAAATATTAAACCATCATTACCAATGATATTCTGTCAATTATATTTCATATTTTTTATATAAAGTTTATTTTAAAATTTTATCCCCTAAATACATACAAAGAGTACGACAGGCGAAGGATAAACGTGCAGGGTACTTTATACTCAATACCTTCAAATTGTAAAACACGTGTAGGTGTCATACAAAAGATCACGTTGCCGTCGTTGCGGGTCGCTGTGACAAGACGGATAAAGCCATTTGCTGTCAGTTACTAACGTTGACGATACTCAGTGGCGCAGAGAATTCGATCAATTCGTAATACGTCCCTGATGAAAAATGAAAAAGGGGAAAGAAACGATTATTGGTGTAATGTTAATAATTTCTTGATCATAATAGATCGTAATAGATCAATAGCTATATTATGGAAACTAATTACAAAATTTTCAACTAAAATTAGAAAGGAAAAAATATATTTTAATATTTTTTTGCCATCTATTACTAAGTAATTGATAAGGTTTAAAGCAAAACCGAGTAAATCCACTAAAAACGATTTTTGGAAAAATAGAATTTTTCTGTGACGCAAAAATAATTATTTTTTTGTTTATCTTGTTCGCAAATACTGTTAGAGAAGCCATAATAAAACCTTTGTTACAATATTAAATAAAAACAGTGATATTTAGTGCAAAAGAAATATAAACAAAAGTGGATTTATTTGGTTTTGTTTAAAATAACTGAATTTATTTCATTTTGCTCACAACTTTGTTAGCAACAATTAACTTAAGTATTAACTTTATTACTAATACAAACAAAGGCATATGGAATTTGGTAGACTAACAGAACATCCAATTTAAATATAAAGTGCAAACTCTTCTTCTAGACAGTCAAATTTTTTCTAGCTCTTCTTGATCTTGAGGTAAAAGTTTTTTACTTGTTCTTGAGGTAAAATAGTTTTGCTTTCTCACAATTCAATATTTTTACATAATAGATCCGTGTACAACAAAAAAGTTTCGTCACTTTTCTACTCCTTAGTAATATACAAAAACATTTTTAAAGACTGTCTCCTTTTGTAAGTTGCGCGCATAATTTCGGAAATTAAACTAAGGAAATTAAAAATTGAAAATCACCAGGAGAGAATAGAATACCTAACGAACTAATAAAGTACGGAGGACCAGATCTGACCAAATAACTATTAAGGCTAATCTAAAAAATAATAGAACAAAACAGAATTCCTCAAGAATGGAGATCAAGTATCCTAATACCTCTCTTCGAAAAAGTAAACAAATCGGACCCGGAAAATTACAGAGGAATTAATTTATTAAACACAACACCAAAATTAACAACTAAAAGGATAACAAATAAACTGAATGAAATTATAACACTAGCAGAAGAAACAAGGTTTTAGGTTAGGAATATCATGCACCGACGCTATATTTACGATCAGGCAAGTGCAAGAGAAATTTATTCTACTTTTACAACTTTAAAAAGGCATTTGACCGGGTCAAATTAAAAGATGTTATCCACTTATTGTAAGCAAGAGAGATACCTCTAGGAATAATCAAAACGACACAATAAACGACACAGTAATGGGATAAGACGGGGGGATTCCCTGAGTCTTCTATTGTTCAACCTGATTATAGAAGAAATAATAAACAAAGTAAGAACTAAAAAAGGATACCAAATGGGAGAAAAACAACTTAAAATAATCTGCTATGCAGACAACGCAGTACTACTTTCTAAAAGTGAAGACGACTTACAACGTATGCTGCACCAATTTAGTATAATCGGCAGAAAATTTAACATGTTAACTTTTCCAAAAAAGACAAAATGCATGGTTACTCCAGCAAATTTACTAATATGTAAATTGGAGCTGGAAGGTCAGATAATATAACAAGTGATGGAGTTTAAATATCTAGCCATCATATTATCTAGCTACAAAAAGCTCGAAACTGAAGTGGAAGATCAAGTGAATAGAGCAAACAGAGCTAAATGAAACAATATGCAGAAATAAAAATATCGGGAAAGAAACGAAAGGCAGAATTTACAAAACAGTTATCCGACCAATAATGACATACGCGGCAGAAACAAGACCTGCTCCCATCCATTTACAATCAAAATATCCTGAAATTCATGGTGCAGTTTCCATAAATTAATTATATTTTATAATAATTGGCTTACTGAAGGGATTTTCCCAGATGTACTTAAAGTAGCAAAAGTGCTACCAGTGTTCAAAAAGAAAGCTTTAGATGAAATTGGAAGTTATCGTCCTATCTCAATTTTTGCCATTTTCGGGAAAATATTTTGAGAGTATCCTAAATTTTTGTTTGATAAAATATCTATAAAAACACAAAGTACTTAATTATAATCAATATGGCTTTAGAAAAAAATGTAGCAATACACTAGCTATACAGAAAATTGTGAGAGATATATTTGATGGCTTGGGGGAAGGTCATTTTGTGTCGTTGACATTATGTGACTTATCCAAAGGTTTTGACTGCGTTTCGCATGAATTACTGTTGGAAAAAATGCATAAATATGGTATAAGGGAAATACTCTTAATCTATTTAGATCATACTTAACAAATAGAATACAGGCAGTTTGTCTTAATAACAGCTATTCTGAGTTTAACACTGTCGAATATGGGGTTCCTCACTTTGTTTTTTACTTTTTCTGAACGATTTATTTCACTATACTTTTCCTATAACATGTGTTTGCTTCGCAAACAATACAACACTCGTTAATAGTGATATTAAGCAGCATAATTTAAAAATTAAAATAGATAGTGATATCCAGAAAGCAAAAAACTGGTTTTTATATAATGGCTGAAGCTAAATGAAGGGAAAAATCAGAATTTGATTTTTAGTTCTGATTGGAAGTATATCTCAAAAAATTGTGTTAAACTATTGGGAATCTTCCTAGACGATAATTTGAGTTGGAATGTTTATCATCATCATCATCCAGCCCCGTTTTCACATCCATTGTTGGATATAGGCCTCCTCCAAACGTCTCCAGTTCTCTCTATCTCTAGCTGCTGCAATCCAGTTTGTTTCTATTCTCCTTAGGTCGTCGGTCCATCGGGTGGGTGGTCTGCCTCGACTTCGCTTGTCGGCTCTTGGTCTCCACTCCAATAATCTCTTCGTCCATCTTCCGTCTTCCATTCTAGCAACATGTCCAGCCCACCTCCATTTTTGTTTATTGATTCGCAGTATAATATCGTCAACGCCAGTTCGTCGGCGTATCTCCTCATTTCTCATGCGATCTTTCAAGGTCAGACCCAGCATTGATCTCTCCATTCGCCTTTGTGTTACCCTCAGTTTTTCGGCAGTAGCTTTCGTTAAAGTTAGGGTCTCTGCTCTGTAGGTCAAGACTGGTAGGATGCATTGGTTAAATGCCTTCCTTTTCAGGTGAATTGGAGTATTTGTTTTAAAAATATCTCTCATCCTTCCATATGCCGCCCATCCCAACGTGATTCGTCTATTTAGCTCGCAGGTTTGGTTGTCTCTGGTTATTCTGATTTCATGACCCAAGTATGTGTATTTATCGATTAATTCTACCTTGTTGTTATTGATCTGTATCTCTTCGCTGGGAACCATATTGGTCATCATTTTGGTTTTCTCGAAATTTATCTCCAGCCCAGTTTCTTGTAGTATGTAATTCAGTTCTTGGAGCATGTCTTTGATCTCTCCCAGATTATCTGACAGAAGCACGATATCGTCCGCAAAACGTAGATGGTTTAATCTTTCTCCATCGATGGATATTCCTTTCTGTTGCCATGTTAGTCTTTTAAATGCATACTCAAGAACGATAATGAACAGCTTTGGTGACATGGTATCACCTTGCCTGACTCCCCTTTTTATCTTTATCTTATTAGTTGCTGAATGTAGACTTATGGTTGTTGTGGCATTTTCATATATATTTTTAACTATATTACAATATCTGTGGTCGACCCTGCAATCTTGTAGTGCTCTTAAGATGGACAATAATTCCACTGTATCAAACGCCTTTTTAAAGTCTACAAATATCAATGCCAAGGGACGGTTATATTCGTTAGTTTTTTCTATCAGGGTTTTTAGGCACTGCAGGTGATCATTTGTGCCGTAATTAGGGCGGAAACCGGCTTGTTCCCGAGGTTGGTAAAAATCCAGCTTTGTCTCTAATCTGTTCGTTATTATTCGGGTGTATAATTTATAAAGATGGTTAAGGAGACTGATTGGTCTGTATCTTTCCAGGTCTGCTATATCTCCCTTCTTGTGTAAGAGTACAGTTATTGAATTATTCCACTTTGTTGGGATATTTTGATTCCATAGACATAGATTAAAGAGCTTTTGAATTTTGGTTATCAGTACTGAGCCTCCTATCTTTATCGCTTGAGTGACGACACCGTCCTCCCCCGGAGCTTTGTTATTCTTCATCTTTTTTAGAGCCTTGTAAATTTCGTCCAAGGAGATTTCTGGGATATCTTCTGAACCCTGATTTTGAACCTTCCTCTGCTGATATTCAACTATATCTAGAGTCGATTGGTTGCTATATAATGTCTCATAGAATGATTCCACAATTTGTAACAAATGTTCTCTGTTTGATGTGATGTTGCCATTTCTATCCTTGAGTTTGACTATTTGTTTATTTCCATTTGTGAGTTTGCGTCTCATTATTTTCATACTCTTATTTTCCTCAATAGTTTTGATGATTTTCTCATCTTTGTATTTTCTTAGGTCTTTTCTTATTTCTTTTGATACTTCCTTGTTTATTTTATTTATATCGTCGTTACTAGAGTTTTCGTCGCTTCTCAGTATTCTTCTTTGTTCCATTTTTTTCTGTGTGTCCAGACTAATTTTTTCTTCCTTCACGCTTTTTGGGCAGCATTTCTTTTGAGCTTTTGTTATTGCTTCTACTATTATGTCATTTAGAATGTTAATATCATTTGTTGATGATTTTTCTTGAAGGAATTTACCGATATGATCTTCAAAATTTTGTTCGTTGTTTGGATGTGTCCATATGTTTATTTGCTTCTTTTTTATCATATTGTGTCGTTCATAGTTGGTATTTAACACAATGGTGGCTCTCACCATACGATGGTCGCTTGATTTCGCAAATTTATTTAGCACTGTCACATCTGTAAATATGTATCTTTTATCAGTGATAAAGTAATCAATCTCGTTTGTCGTCTTCCCATCTGGGCTTTTCCACGTCCATCTGCGGTGAGGTTTCTGGTAGTAGTAACTGTTCATTAGGAATAGGTTTTTCTCTAGTAAGTAGTTTAAAAGAGTGTCGCCACGGTCGTTCCGTCCCTGACTTCCAAAATTCCAAGAGCAGTTTCTGCTGGATCCAGTTTTGTTCCTATTTTGGCGTTAAAGTCTCCACATATAACTGTGAAATGTGTACGGTCGTTTGTGATGGCTGTGCTTAAATCATCATAAAAGACTTCGATCTCTTCGTCTGTATATTCTGTTGTTGGAGCATAGGCTTGGATAACTTTTAGATAATACATAGTATTTATTTTGAACGTGGCATATGTAACTCTAGTGGATACTGATTGGACAGTTTTTAGATTTCCTGCTAGCT
The DNA here is from genome assembly GCF_040954645.1 of Diabrotica undecimpunctata. Taxonomy (NCBI): domain Eukaryota; kingdom Metazoa; phylum Arthropoda; class Insecta; order Coleoptera; family Chrysomelidae; genus Diabrotica; species Diabrotica undecimpunctata. The sequence goes on along the minus strand of NC_092808.1, from coordinate 39,408,776 downwards.
GTTTGTTTATAAAGAATCCGACGCCTCCTACTGACTTATGTTGTTCTCCGTGATAGTAAAACAAGTGACCGGATTTTAGGGTCTCGAGGCCTTCACCTCGCCTTCTCACTTCACTAACTCCGACGATGTCCCATTTGATCTTTTCTAATTCTTTTACCATTTCTTTAAAGCTTTCATCAGAAAGTAGAGTTCTAGTATTCATGGTTGCAATTTTGAAAACTGTTTGTTTTTTAAAGCATACTCTTGTCAAATTTGTGTCCCCCCCAGAATCCTTGGGACAGACTGATAAATCAGTGTGAGAGTGTCTACTCACCTGGGGTAGTTTCCGTTTTGTTTTAAAATCTGACATTTGTAAGGGTTTTTGGCTAAGTTCAATGCCACGCGAGCCACTGCGTGTTGGCAAGGTTTCAGTTTCAGCCGCCCACTCTGGGAACAGACGCTGTTTGCAGCCGCCCACTCTGGGTCAGACGCTGCTGCTGTCGCAGTATCACAGCCGCTTAACTCATAATGTGAGTGACGCCTGTGAGTATCTGGAATTAAGCCTGCAGGATTTTTACTTCCCATAGCCTTAATCCAGTAATGACATTACTGCTGCCTAATGTCATATCCACAGTTGATCCGCGGGTACTTATTTGGCAATGCCTTATTCGTACCTGTCCTGCATATCTGCAGGAACTTTCCCTATCAGCCATATGGGACGTTTATACAGTCAGGACTTAGGAGAGGGAATGTTTATACAGATAATTTAAGTTCTAGACTTGATACAAGTATGCTTTTAATATGCAACTTAGTTTATAAGTATGATTCCTAAGAGTACGCATAGAATGTGCTAATTTGCACTATTACATAGTCTAAAGTACGGAATAACTGTTTGGAGTAATTCTTGTCACGCAGATCGAATTTTTAAACTACAAAAAAGAGTAGTGAGGATACTTGCAAGAGCAGATTATAGGGGACACTGTAAACCTTTATTTCTGTATTTAGGTATTATGACACTACCTTCAATCTAATTATGTATGAGACGCTGTTTGAAATTTATGCCAACAAAGGTAAGTTTAACATAAACTCCAACTTCCATGATCACAATACAAGACAAAGAGCATAAAAAATTCAACTGATTGCGGATGCCGATGATTGCCAGATGAGTTTAAAAGTCCTCACCAAATCACAGTTTTTAAAACATTGTTTCTATTCAACAGAGTAAAAAGAAAGTATTTTAGAGTACTTAAGTACAGCTTTTGCACAATAGTACTAGATTTGTCAGAGATTTTGCCTATTATGACGATATTTCATGTTTTATATTTTTATTTAGTGTGTTTCTCGTTTCTTAAATTATTAATAATAAATATCTGTTTGTAATAGTTAAATTCGCAAAAATTTTATATGTATCTACGTAAAAATTGTCACTATTCCTTTGACTTGTCAAAAACAAAACTAATTTTGTATATTGAATAAATAAATTCTATTCTATAAGACTAATGTACTGTAGCCTGATAAACAGGCAAATATTATAAGCCTTGAAACCGGTAGCCCAAAAATTTACCACCATTAAACAATAAAAACTGCTTAAGCTTATGATTATCGACTCGTTTCTCATTTACTGGCCTTCTAGACTCACATTGGCAACCTTTTCATCGTTTAAATTGAATTTTAAAAAATCTACTGTTTCTTATTACTTTGGTACATATTAAAGGAAGGATTTATTTGTAACTGCAAACATAACCTCCTTTTCTAAAAAACTAACGCCGGCGCCGCCATTGATAAGGTAATTAGCAATTAAATTAAATTGAAAAGATTAGGTTTCTCTCTTTAAATCCAAACTAAATTAAAACGATAAAATCCTCTCTTAATTCACAATATTTGTAACAAGGAAAACAGTGTTTTCATCGATGGCACACACATCTGAGAGTTGAGGTCACAGTTTTGTCACTGGGTATCTAGGTTGTCTGATAACAAAATCCAAGCAAACACCTTCGACCCTTCGATCGACCATCGTTCGCCGATGTAATCACTTGAGACTCAGTCGGGACTTAGTCGACAGCGGCCGCTAGCCGTTTGATCAAGACCTAACGACTTTGACATATTGTCCACATAAATTCTTTATCGATCCCATCAACTGGCTTTTTATTTTCATGCTTTTTATTCAAGAAGTTGACAAAGTGGCCAAAGAGTGCCCTTTATATATATTTATTGGAATATAATATTGGGGCGTTTGCTTCGGGATGTTTTTCCTCGGGATAGTTTCCAGACGGCTTGGAATGATTGATTGTAGGCACAATTCGAAATGAACGGAAACAGAACGCTGCCAATAATTTTGGGTTTTGTTTTGTAGCAGTTGAAAAATGGTGTCCAGTAGAATAGTAAAAGATTTAATAGATTTGGATTTTATAATAAAATGAGTAATTTTTTATAAACAAAAAATAAATACTTTTATATAGATTACACATTAATTTAACTGGAATCACGTTACCATAAACATAATATAAAGTAAATATTATGATAAATTATAAACTATTTTATGTCATACTAATTCATTCTTGTCTTTTTATTGCTTATTTATCAACTATATAATAGTATTAAAAAAAATTGATAACAGCAAAATATTGATTAATGTTTCATTGTGTGCGTATCTAATTTATGTAAAGAAAAGCCAAATCCAGAAGGTATGAGTGCCAGCATTCGTAAAACCTCATTTTTTAACCCTGCGGTGCGTTGTGCGCATGGTTATTACTGACTCGGTTAGGCGCATGAGCTACAATGGTAGCCCAATTTATTTATGAACTTTTATTGGTTGTTTTTGCTCAATTTAAGTAAAAAAATTTAAAAATTAATAGTTTTATATTGGAATTAGACGATAATATGAAAATAATATAAAATAAACGAGTAAACAAATAAACGAATCAAAATTCTGAGAACAACTGGAGTTGACGAACAAGACTTGCGAATTATCTCAGAACTATACTGGCACCAAACGGCAACAATTGAAATAGAGTACACAGCATCCGAAGATATACAAATTCGACGAGTAGTGAGACAGGGTTGCGTCTTATCACCGCTACTATTTAATTTGTATTGTGAGTTTGAAATTTCAGATGTTTCAAAAGATACAAAAAAATGGTAATAAAGGTACACAAAATTTGTACTTATATACTGAACTAAACACAAAATCAAAATAAATGATGATAAAGTCAACTTTATTTAGATCGGATGAGCTTGCTGGCCATTGAATATGAGTGTAGTAGTGAGGTCACACAATATTGCATACTATTTTAAATGACATCTTTTGTAATTTTCACACATAAAATTATCTTGGTATTGTTTAATAATTATAACATGATTTAACAGAAAAATATGGAAGACCGCTTTAACAGAAAATTGGAAGATGCTAAATTGATTTTCTCCGAAACAGATATTATTGCAAATTGCATAGCAGGCTGAGGCTAGTTTCTTACTTAACAAATCGATATAAAAGAACCATTTGAGGTTGCTGTCTAAAAAAATAACAACAATTTTACAGTAACATGTTAAAAAGCTTTAAACTGATATATTTATATGAATTCTGGGTCTTCGTTAATCTACAAAATGAAAGATATTATAATGGAGTTTTTACTAGTTGCATAACTATGCACATCACTCAGTTTATAAAAATGTTTTTAAAAGCACCTATTTTTAACACATAACATATATATATATACAAGGATTTCCACAGTTTTCACTGTATTCCTTCGCTCAACCGTTTTCTCCAATTTTTCCTGTTTAGCCAGTCCCCTTCCTGTAGGTTTCTTCTACTCATTGCTTCGTCCACCTCATCTCTGAAAGATCTTCGGGGTCTGCCTCTCTTTCTTCTTCCTATCGGGCTCCACTCTGTTATTCTATTTATCCACCGATTTTGGTCTGCTCTTCTGACATGTCCGTACCATGTTAATCTCTTCTGTTCGATGTAGTCTATTATGTCGGAGTTCATTCCCATTCTCCTCTTAATCTCCATGTTATTTATTCTGTCTCTTCTTGTTACTCTGCAGCTTCTCCTTAGGAATTCCATCTCTGTTGCTCTTATTTTGTTTTTGGTTTTCTTATTTATTGTCCTAACACATAACAAACATTAAAAAAAAAACACATAACACATAACAAACATTCAAAAATAGCGATGGTTCATGAAGAATGAAAATGAATTAATGCAGAGCTGGATGAATTACTGCAGGGCGCAGATATCATTAGATTTGTAAAGTCACAAAGACTAAACTGGCTTCGCCACTTAAAAAGAATGCCAGATAATTGAACTGTACAAGTAATCCAGAGATTAAAACCTCAAGCAAATAGGACAAGAGGTAGGCCCAATAAAAGGTGGATAGAGGATATAGAGGAAGATCTTCAAACCATGAACATCAGGCAGTGGCGAAGTAAAGTATTTAACATGGTATTCAATATTTTACCCATCAATTTTTTTAAGCCTTCGCGAAGTGGATATTTGTATAGAGAGACATATATTATGTAAGCATATATCTTAATTATTTTTCTATTTTAAAATAGATGACTCAGTCAGTATTGAGTTACTTTAAAATATATATATATTATCTCATCACTTGTAGTCATCATCATTGATAACCGATATTATTGTCGAACTTTTGTTTTTATACAAGCCTTCTGTCTTGACGGTATAAAATCGTCTGAAGTCGATATTTATTGTGTTTTGCGTTTGAACTAATTTGTGCCCTCTTTTCATATGATTATATTGTTTGGTAAGTAAATGTTGCATATAATAATCGGTGGGTTATAGTAATGTGTATATTTTTTATTTTACTAAATTTAAAAATAAATAAATCTAAAATACCATATTGAATTATAAATCAGATTTTTCTTTATTGTAATCTATTTTGTTTTTATTTCAGTAAAACCGCTTAGAAATGAGTGACAGTTAATCAAAATACGCAAATCTACTACTAGTTACCTATACAAAAAGAGTGCGTATATTATTAGTATATGTATGAAAACAAAAATAAATATTTCGCCTGAACCCCCAGGAAAAGTAAAGGTTTTATGCTACTTAAAATATATTTTTTATTCAATTATAACCAAAACAAAACATTTAAAAAAAATTCGATAATTTTTTGACATAATTTCAAAATTAATGTGTACGTTAAGCTGTAATAATGGGTTCGAGCCGTCTTGACTACGTCACACTCCTGGGCCAGCTGTCAAATGTCATGCGCAATATCATACCTAGTATTCATTGTACCATGAAGGTAACGTAGCCAGTAAAAAATCCAGAGGAAGATCTCCAGTACGATGGTCGGACCAAATAAAGGAGATGACTGGTTACTTTCTCCGAAGCAAAACAACACGCACAGGAGAGAGATAATTGGACAGAAATAGTCAAACAAATTACTTGACGCCACTATATCCTTACGAAGGAGAAAAGATTAAGAAGGAGAAGTAAAAACAAATTTGCATTTGGCTTGGATGTCATTAAATTATAGATCATTTTTAAGATTTGAGACAATATCAAACTCTTGAAGAGTTTTTTTTGGACAAGATAATTAATTGTTACATTGGTCGGCACCCAGAGAAGAAGATAACTTTTTAGTACTGTATAAATGTACAAATATAAATATTCGTATATTATACATCTGATAATTCCAATTAGAACATTCAACCAGTCACATTTACTTATGTATTTGTTATTGGTTTTAAATTTCGCTATCGGAAAGTATTAAATATTACTTAGGTATTATAATGAATGGGTATTATATAGGACAAACATTATTCACACTGATCAAACAAAGCACTAATTTAAGTGATTAGGAAATTAAAAGCTGTAGCATAATACACCAAAATTAAGGGAAATGATCATCTCTAACTAGAAATTACAACTACTGCTCGACGCCGTCGGCATCTAACACAGAATAGGATATGTTCTGGCAGATAATTGTGCTGAATGCCGTTGCTGTGCAATGTGTAACACTGAACCGGTGATAACTAAGCTTTTTACTTGAATATCGAATATGGTAGACCTTAATGAAGTGTTATTCATTGTAGCGTTTATTAAAACGCAGACAATTTTTATCATTTATTTTACCTGTGCATTAATATCAATAGCTGAAAAGACAGTAGAGTTTATTTTGAAACTGATTATAGTCTGTCTAGATCGCTACAAACAGCCGTGCACGGTACCACATTATCAGACGATTCCTAATTCAAGAACTAATATAAAATCAATTAAACTAAAATCATTATCATTGATTCTATTTTATTAATCATTATTAGTTTTCTTATTTGTAGTTCGTAGTATTGAAACCTTGTGGCGCACCCAGGGGGGGTTGGGGGTTACCCCCCCCCCAGGGCCTATAAAGTAAAAAATATAAAGAATAGTAGGAAAATGTAACTTGTCTTTCACACACAATACAAAAAATTCAATACGCTAATTGAATATTTAAAGTACCCCGTTAAATATGTAGAATACAATAATTATTGTATAAATTCACAATTATTAATACACACTAATTAATAATATTTTTCATTATATTAAGATATAGATAACTAATATTAGGCTTATGACAAAAGTAGACAGAACGAGTCTGTTGCGAGTAGCATGCACCTACAGGACTGTATCTGCGGCGGCCTTGTGGACTATCACGGGTTGTGTTCCTCTGCATGTGTTAGCAGTAGAAAAGAGACATCTCTATTAGAGAAGAGAGCATTTGATAATAGCTATAAAAAAAAGAAGAAAGAAAAAGATCAATGGAAAGATGGCAAGAAGAGGGGAACAACAAGGAAGATGTTGCCCAGTGGACCAAGATGCAGATCCCGAGCCTAAGGGACTGGGTAGATTATCTGTTTTAGGGCGTATCTTCATAGGTTCAGAAAGACAGATACAGATAAATGCATATACTGCGAATATTCCGACATTGTTACTCACACAATATCGGAGTGTAATAGATGTACAGTGGAGAGAAACAGAATATAAAGAAATAGGTATGAACCTTGTGAATGTAAGAGAGATGATCGTGAAGATGACGGGAAGTACGGAGGGATGGAATAGTGTTCACAATGACATCCGAGCGGTCACTAAAAATAATGAAAAAGAAGAAGAGAAACATCAACCGGGCCAAAGACAGAGATAAGATCTAATTAGTATTTTAATGGGAATAGCCGCAATTGACTGCTAACATAATTTTATTGACGTTTGAATCTTTGATCTTGCACTGATAACTTGTTTATACTCCAACAATTAATAGAAAAAGAATAGCAGTTGGTACCGAAGTACATCTAGCCTTCATCAACCTAGAAAAGGCGTATGATACAGTTCCAAGACTTAAATTATGGCAAGCTTTACAACAACTCGACATTAGTCCATATCTTTTAGGAATAATCACAGAAGTATACAGAGATAACACTACTTACCTAAAAATCGGAAATAGATTATCAGAGCTAATAAAAGTAACTAAAGGACTAAAACAAGGATGCAGTATGTCACACTTTTCAATTTATATATTTAGATAGCCCTCCAAAATTGGAAAAACCACTGCCAGGAAATGGGAATCCACATAGGAAATGATCTACTGTTCTCCCTGAACCTTGTGGATGACCAAGTCGTCCTAGCTCAAGATTCTTATGATCTAGAATTTATATAGAGAAAGAATTTATAATAAAGCTTCTCTATACAGAGAATATGTAAAATGGGGGTTATAAGTTAGCATAAATGAAACAGAATATTTAGTTATAATTTCAGATGCAAGGTTTGAAGTGTTGATCGACGAGGACGTAGAAATCAAACAAAGTGGAAAAATTTAAATATTTAGGTGCACTCATTACTAAGAATGGCTTGAGAGAAACTGAAATTAAACACCGAATTATTCAGGGACGTAAAATGGTAGGATGTCTGAACTCTTTATGGTTCTATGGAACTAAAAAAGAATAGGACAAACCATGGTTGAATCAGTTCTTTGTTATGGCTCTGAAGTATGGACAATTAATGCAGACCTGAAGAGAAGATTGTTGGCAGTTAAAATGGATTATTTGAGAAGAAGTGCTAGAATATCAAGGCCGGAAAGGAAGACCAACGAATCTATAAGAAATAACATAAATGCTACAGAAACGGTCATTGACCGTTTAAGTCAATGACCGTTTATAATAAACAAAGAGGTTCAAAATAGTTTGGACACCTTTGGACAAAAACTTCACAAATGGAAGCCCCCTGGAAGAATAAAAAGAGGTAGAACTAGACGCTCATGAAATGGAGGAATTAGAAGAGCGATGGAATCGAGAGGTTTGGCGGTTGGAAAGCCAAGAAACCGCTGGAAAAACACAGTAAACAGCGACACACAAGCCCTTGTAGGAGTCCATGTATGGAAAAGATCAGCCACAGATAAGCAAGGGCGGAGGAAAAAAATAAAAGAGGCCAAGACTCAATTTGGGCTGTAGTGCCGTAGGAGGAGAAGAACTTTAGAATGAATAGATGTGTATTTTAAATTTGTGTAGATTATTTAAAAATTTAAATCTGGTTTTACATAATAACCATAACAATAATTCTTGTGCTCTGTCATTTAATTCGATAATTTGACTTTCCGAAAATTTGAAATAGTAAATAAACCGAATCTGATCGAGCAAAATAATTTATAATATGTTTGAATATAACTCGGCATGCATGGAATATAAAAGACAGCTTATAAAAGTACCTACCTCAAAAATGGCACAGGCTAGTGTTATTGATCAAAAAAAAAACAAAATAGAGTAAACAAAAAGTAGCAAATATATTTTTTAAATCTAATTTCCTCTCATGAAAAAAGTATAAGCATATAATGAATTATTTTAAAAGTTTAAACAACTTAAATCTAACATAAAGGGCTACACAAGAAATTGATAATACAAAAGAAATAAAACTGACAAATTGTAACAATAAATAACCTTTACTTTGCTTAATTAAGATGCTTTCTTTATCTACTCTTATTGCAGTTCACAAGAATAGTGAACTGTATTTATTAGTCTAATTTATTAACTTTATTTATTATAAAAATGTTTTAACACTAGTTTATTTAAAGTCTTTATTTGTACAATATTATACTAATTTATTTCACACTATAATTATATAATGTATTTACAACATTTATTGCAATTTATTTATCCCGACAATAGACTAACTCACACAATTAAAATTTCTCTCTCTCTCTCTCTCTCTCCCTATATATATATATATATATATATATATATATATATATATATATATATGTATATATATATATATATATATATATATATATAGAAAAGAAATTTAATCTTTGCAGATTAGTTAAATAGTAAACTCTTAAATATAGGGGAAATCTGCAAGAAAGACTCTAATGTGTATCAATTGTTTCGCCGAACGTTTTCGCCAAAGAGAATTAATTTGGCTTCTTCAGGGCTGAAAGAGAATAAATTATAATTAGCTACCATATATTATCTATTAAAACATTATTAATCTTACCGTAACTTAGAATTGTAGAGTTAGAATATTAAAAAACTTTGCTAGTAACATAGTGGTGTTTTTTGTTACTATGTGCAAAAAAAAGTTTTTTATAAGGTTTGAAATGTATGGTAGCTTTGAACTTGACACGTAAAGGCTTACCCAAGGTTAATCAAAAAACCCAATGTAACTACATTTAAAAGGAGGTAATTCTTTGAATTGTCGGCAATAACTAAATTTTTGATTTTCAGACAGTTAAAAGTGAGGTTCTGTTTGAGCCAGAACGCAAGCGCTGACAACTTCATTAGTTCGTATGAATCTTTATGTCGTTAAGGTTCATTGGTAAGAAACGAATGAATTTAAATTCCAGTAAAGGGAAATATTATTTTGATTTTCTTTATTTAATTATATTATATTGTTCATGTACTATTGAATCTTATTGAGATGTATCTAAGAAAAGCAAGGGAATGTTATATATTTTTTGTTAATGAAAATTAATTATAAAGGTATGTTAGTTGTTAATGGATATATCAGTCAAGTTAGTTATCTGTGATATAGTATTGTTCTTGGTATCTGATTTAAGTAACAGGTGGTATATATCGCTTAGATTCTTGAAGTCACTCTTAACATTAATGGAGAAATCGTTAAGGAAAATATAAGACATTTCAATGAACTCTCTTTTAGATTTATTGTTCTCACGGTGGAGAATTGTGGTGTTAGTATAGTCCATGAGATGACCAGCGGAATGGACATGTTTGGCTAATGCACAACGGTCAGGGTGAAGTCGAGAATCACTTTTGTGTAGTGTAATACGTGATTTCAATAATTGAGATGTTTGACCGATGTAGGAATTGTTGTAAGAGAGACATGGAATGTTGTAGACAATATTACTAAGCCTATCTATGGGAGTCTTATCTTTTATCTTAGAATAAAGATTATTAATTGTTAGGGCTGATCTACAAGCCACATTAAGTTTAATGTTGTTATTATTATTGCCAAAGCTATTTTCAACACTTTTCAGAATCCTTGTTAATCCCGGAGTGATATCTCTGAAATATGGTAATGAAAAATATTTGTTTATAGGAGTATCCGAGACTGGATTCCCACTTAAGACATCAGGATCAGCATTGTTAGTCGCGAAGGAAGGTGAAATATCTTCGTCATGGGTAGTATTAAACAAAATCTTATTAACTAATGGTGTTGGATAAGCGTTTGAAATAAAAAGTTTCTGTAGGATTTGTAGGTTTTTTGTATGAAATGAAGGATCTGATAGTTTTGTTACTCTATTTTTCATCTGTTTGATTAAGTTGACTTTGGTAGAATTATTATGGTATGAGTTGTAGTTAAGGTATCTACCAGAATGGGTCGGTTTTTGATACCAATCTATTTGATCAGGGAAACCAACAACATCAAAATAGATTGGTATCAAAAACCGACCCATTCTGGTAGATACCTTAACTACAACTCATACCATAATAATTCTACCAAAGTCAACTTAATCAAACAGATGAAAAATAGAGTAACAAAACTATCAGATCCTTCATTTCATACAAAAAACCTACAAATCCTACAGAAACTTTTTATTTCAAACGCTTATCCAACACCATTAGTTAATAAGATTTTGTTTAATACTACCCATGACGAAGATACTTCACCTTCCTTCGCGACTAACAATGCTGATCCTGATGTCTTAAGTGGGAATCCAGTCTCGGATACTCCTATAAACAAATATTTTTCATTACCATATTTCAGAGATATCACTCCGGGATTAACAAGGATTCTGAAAAGTGTTGAAAATAGCTTTGGCAATAATAATAACAACATTAAACTTAATGTGGCTTGTAGATCAGCCCTAACAATTAATAATCTTTATTCTAAGATAAAAGATAAGACTCCCATAGATAGGCTTAGTAATATTGTCTACAACATTCCATGTCTCTCTTGCAACAATTCCTACATCGGTCAAACATCTCAATTATTGAAATCACGTATTACACTACACAAAAGTGATTCTCGACTTCACCCTGACCGTTGTGCATTAGCCAAACATGTCCATTCCACTGGTCATCTTATGGACTATACTAACACCACAATTCTCCACCGTGAGAACAATAAATCTAAAAGAGTTCATTGAAATGTCTTATATTTTCCTTAACGATTTCTCCATTAATGTTAAGAGTGACATCAAGAATCTAAGCGATATATACCACCTGTTACTTAAATCAGATACCAAGAACAATACTATATCACAGATTACTAACTTGACTAATATATCCATTAACAACTAACATACCTTTATAATTAATTTTCATTAACAAAAAATATATAACATTCCCTTGCTTTTCTTAGATACATCTCAATAAGATTCAATAGTACATGAACAATATAATATAATTAAATAAAGAAAATCAAAATAATATTTCCCTTTACTGGGATTTAAATTCATTCGTTTCTTACCAATGAACCTTAACGACATAAAGATTCATACGAACTAATGAAGTTGTCAGCGCTTGCGTTCTGGCTCAAACAGAACCTCACTTTTAACTGTCTGAAAATCAAAAATTTAGTTATTGCCGACAATTCAAAGAATTACCTCCTTTTAAATGTAGTTACATTGGGTTTTTCGATTAACCTTGGGTAAGCCTTTACGTGTCAAGTTCAAACCAACCATACATTTCAAACCTTATAAAAAACTTTTTTTGCACATAGTAACAAAAAACACCACTATGTTACTAGCAAAGTTTTTTAATATTCTAACTCTACAATTCTAAGTTACGGTAAGATCAATAATGTTTTAATAGATAATATATGGTAGCTAATTATAATTTATTCTCTTTCAGCCCTGAAGAAGCCAAATTAATTCTCTTTGGCGAAAACGTTCGGCGAAACAATTGATACACATTAGAGTCTTTCTTGCAGATTTCCCCAATATTTAAGAGTTTACTATATTATATATATATATATATATATATATATATATATATATATATATATATATATATATATATATATATATATATATATATCAAACAGCCGTTAGTCTGGAATCCCGGCGACCTGTGCCGACCCTTCGTGAATGGTATGGAACGAACTCCGGTTTTATAGCGGCTCGCAGCGGTGTTGACTTTTCCGAGAAGAGAGCGCCAGACAGGTTTCTAGTGGGTCAGAGAATCTACGAGAACATCCTTGTTTAGAATAATAACATGTTAACAGGTTAAATATGACTCATATTTATCGTAACAATAGTAATTAATATACTATACTTGTCACACAAGATCAAGGTTTGTGTCAAATGAAAACCTTCTATTAACAGGTTAATTTAGGCATATCCTCAAAGTTTACTCGCGAGCGGTTTCCGAGAAAATCGAAAAAGCCAATTAGGTCTCTAACCTAAAATGTATGGCAGATGTATGGCATGTACGATGTATGGCAGATCAATGGTGTAGAGTTATAATTCTTTGGGTGTGGGATATTAGGGGTTCAAATCTCAGTTGAGCCATTTTTTGTTTATTTTATTAAAGGAATATTTTAAGGTAAATCAATAAATAAATAATTTTACTGTGTAATATTAATTATAGAAACTTATAACAACGTGTAAAGAGAACATACCATTTCAAATACCTTTTATTAAAAGATATGTAGATGATTTGATTTTATCGGTCCCTGGAAACAAAGTAACTGATGTTTTAAACACATTTAACGCCCAATGTGAAACCCCTAAAGTTTACCGTTGAGAGAGAAGCAGATGGTATGATTCCTTTTTTAAACATGCTTATCCATCGTGGCAGTGATGGCATGCTAAGAACGGAGTGGTATCGTAAACCTTGTTTTAGTAACCCTTTCATAAATTTTCATTTTCAACATTCATCCAAGATGATATCAATTTTGGTTTTGGCCTTAAAAACTAGGGTTACCAACTTGTCACACATCGATTTCAGGGACAAGGGACTATAAAAGTTGAGATCTATACTACTAGAGAACTCCTACCCTATAGGGCTTTTAAATAAACTCATTTTCGGTTCTCCTTTTCCTTCGCAATTTTCTGTCAACCAAAATTTTCATAATAATGAGGTTCGGCAATTGACATTGACATACATTACATCAGTAATACCATCTAAAATAACTTATGGTTCCTTACCCTACTTTCCAGTTCTGACACCTAAGCTAATGAACAGTTTCAATAAATGTTAATGGCTTAAAAATTTCAACTAAGAGTGTGAAAACGGTATCGAAGTTATATAGAAGGACAAAAGATCCTTTTACAATACAGGAGTCATCGAATGTTGTTTATTCCATACCGTGTTGCATTGCAACAACGTATATATCGGAGAATCATCTCGTAATTTCCACAGTAGGGTGATCTCTCATCGTAGTGACATAAAAACTAATATATATATATATATATATATATATATATATATATATATATATATATATATTGTTATGATTGTTTATTTTGAGTTCAAACTTAGTTTATTGAGCCAATAAAAAAATTATAACTTATCTGTTATCAAATGTAAAATAATCCTTATATTACCTGTGCTCGATGGATTCAAAAGATTTTCTAGTTGTCTTTTATCAGGATAGAGAAGAAAGGATAATAATACAAATATATTATATTACAAAGATTTACGTTTCTTTATTTTATATGAACGAATAAAACAATTATTAAATTCTGTCGTTATCTTATCAATCAGCATACAAGAAAATAAATCAAATTATTATGATAATAAGATTATAAAGCTACATACATTTATATTACGTGAAAAACCAATTTTACTTAAAATTTTCTTTACTTGAAAAAAGAAACCACAAAACTTTAAACTTTTGATTAGCCTAACAAAACCTCAGTTCTTAAATTTTAATGCTAATGACCATGATGTCGAAACGATCCTTCACAGATATAAAATTCAATTGTACAAACACTTACAGTTTATTTTCTTCTTGAGTTGTATGTTGGAACATACCCAGAAAAGTCCAGTCTCCTCAAAGATGTAATCTCCCCTCTTTGGCACCTCGGCTCCTTCTTTACGTCTCTCCAAACCTCCTTCAGACTACACAAAAAACACCTGATTCACTTCTCCAAACTCCGCTACTTATTTATGACACCAGGACCTCCTTTTGTCAACTTGATGCCGTAAGAATACTTTCACATATACTTTATAAAATGCCCACGGTAGATACAAGGACCTCTTTTAATCTACTTGTTATCTCCTTCTTCAAACTATTCACTTCTTTTCGTTACGCCGGTATCCAAACTCACGAACCACACCCTATCTTGAGACACACGACTGTTTCCTTTCGATGACCAAAATATGACTGACTTCTCCTGTCTCATCATCGACTCCCAAATTCCCATTTAAAAACGACCGTATAAATCAAAAAGCTTAAATTGTGTTTACTATGATTTTGGAAAAGCCTAATTTCGGTTTCAGAGAAAACTAAATAGCTTACTTTAAAATTGGTTTTTTCAATACATCATTTATACCTATTTCAAAAGATTAGAATATTGTCATTTAATACTCGACTATACAAACAATGAAAAGATTAACTTCAGGTAAAATGTCTTCTAATTCTAAACAAAGGTTTTTTTATAATTTTGTTTGCAACGGAAAAACGGTCGTTTGCCAAACAAATTTCTATTCTTATCTACACTAAATCTTATCTTAAATTACTATATACAATTTGTCTATATTAATATCTTGAAATTTTATTTCGATGGATCTTTTTATTTATTTTTCTTTGGTTGGGAAAGAAGAAACATAACAAATCCCCGCCTTTGCATACGATAAAAATTACTGAATTATTTAGGGATTTTTCTCTATGCAAAAACAAAAAAGAATAGTCTTCCAACATTTTTTTAATTTCTTCTTTCACCTGTTGTCGATATTTATATGGGATCGGGTACGTCTTCGATTGAAAGTTTCCCAAGTTTTTAACCTCAAAAGAATGTTGGTGCTTTTTTTCCACTCTGTTTTCCTCATTTATAAAAGTTTCGTGTTCTTTTAACATCAGACTCACCTCACTTTCTTTTTCTTCTCCACATATCAATTTTCTTTCTTTTTCCTCAGATTCTTGACACATATTTATCGCACATTTTTCCTCCTCTTTTTCATCAATCTCTTCCTTAAATACCACTGTTTCAATCATATCCTTTTCATTTTCCTTTGTTGACACTATTTCTTTTTCTTCTTCGGGGCTTATCCCTTCTTTTGAGGAATCTCCGGTAGTGACTTCCTTTATCCTTTTCTTAAGTTTTCTTCCTTTTCTTTTTTGTCCTCGCTTCGTTGCCAAATTCATTTCCACTGTTTGTTCTTTTTCCGAATTATCAATTTTCTTTTTCCCATGTTCATTTTCCTGCCTGTCCTGTTCTTCTTCTTTTTCATCTGTGATTTTCATCGTTTTATTTTTGAAATCTATCACCACATGTTTTTCTGCCAATTCATCCACTCCTACGATCATATCATGTGACATGTTTGGCATCACAACACATTGTAGTGCATAAAATTTCTTATCCAATCGTACTTTCACTCGTATTCCCTCATTTATCGTTGCCAATGTCCGTTTATTTGCACCCACCAAATTTACCCGTGGTATTTTGTAGATCAAATTCGTTAAATTAACTTCCTCTATTAGTTTTCTGTTGATCAGTGTCATTTCCGATCCAGTATCAATCATAATTTTAATCGGTGTCTCGTTGATAAAACCATCTACAAATTTCAGATTTGCTCCACTTATTTTGTCCTTATTTTCTGCCAATTTAATAAATTCCTTCGGGTGACAAAAAATTCCTGTTTGTTTCTTTGTCTTTAGTGAGCGCCTTCGTGAAAAAGACGCTTGCTGTTCTTGTTCGCTTCTATTTCTGTCGCTTTGTCTCTCATCCTCATATTCCTTTATGTGTGTGTTGTTGACCGCTCTTCTATTTTCTCTTGGTCTCTCGGACCCGTATCGGTTTCCGCGATTTTCCGGTTCATTCGTTCTATTATTATTTCGGTTTTCCTATGTGCGAGTGTTGTTTCTATTCTGGTTCTCTCGATATCTGTTTTCGTTCCATTGCCGATTTCTTTGTTCATAATTTACTCTTCCGTTGTCTCTACTTTCGTTTTCCCTCCTCGGGACAAATTCTCTTCTTGTGTATTCTCTCCTAAAGTTTTGTACTCTATCTCTATAGTCTTGATTTTTTCGTTGTCTATAATTTTCTTGCGTTCTCCTCATTTTTCTTTCTCTTAATTTTGCTTCTTGTATTTGTAGGAATTGACATAAACTGTCAATATCTTTGTAGTTTTGTAGAGTTATGTGATCTTCTAAGGTATCTTCAAAATGTCTGGCTATCAGTTCCACTAGCTGTTCGGACGAATAGTTGTAATGTAAGTGTCTTGCATTGTTGTATAGTTGTAGGGCATATGTTTTTTCTGATATACCCATACTATCCTGGTATCTCCCATTTTGTAATTCCTTGTTTATCTCTATCTGTTGTATTTTTCCCCAGAAATAATTCAGAAATTTTTGTTCAAATGTTTGCCAATTTTGTAATTCTTCTTCTTTGCTATCAAACCATAACCTTGCCTTATCTTTAAGATGGTTCCTTATCGTTTCCTTTGCTGTTTCGAAATTACCGATATGTCGTACTTTCTTTTTTAAATTGTTGATGAAAATTACTGGGTGTAATTTTTTTACGTCCCCGCCAAACTGTATTTTTACCTCGCTTGTTCCATGGATAATCATTTCCCTTCTTTCCCCGGAATTTTGTTCCTTTTTGATTTCCTCCATTTTTCTTTCTATTTCTCGCATGTCTTCTTGTAAAACGTTTTCAAATTTTGTTTCTAATTTTTCTAATTCCTTTTTCTGGACAGTCTTAATATCCTTCATTTTAGTTTCTATTTCTTCTCTCTGCATCTCTAGTTCCTTTTTCTGGCAATTTTGTATCTCCTTCATTGTATTTTGGATATCTTTAATCTCTGTCTCTTGTTTTGCATTATTTAGGGTTATTTCTTCTATCTGTTGTATCAGTTCTTTCTTTATCCCCTCAACACATCCTTTAATTTCCTGTTCATAGTTTTCCAGACGCTGCTCTATATTCCTGTTATTTAGTTCTATTGCTTGTCTTGTTTCCCGTTGGTTTTCTTCCATTGTTTGTATTGTTTCTTGTTGATTTCTATCCATTGTTTGTTTTGTTTCATCCATTTTTAGTGATGTTTCTTGTTGGTTTTTCTCTATTGTTTGTGTCTGTATTTGCATCATTGCTAATAATTTTTCTAACATCCCTGTTTCTTTTCTTTCCTCCATTATTGTAGCATTTTCTTCATTATCCGATCCTTCTTCAACAATTGTTTCTTCTAATCTGTTATCCTCCTTTCTTTCTTGCATTTTGCTTTGACTCCTTGTGGTCGACATGTTCGTTAGATTATTTATCCCCGCCAAATATGAAGCTTTGAAATTTGTGCAATAATATCCCCGCCAAATATGAAATTCGAGTAATGTTGCAAAGACGAAAACTTTTCCTCTTATCCCAAATGCAATAAATTCAAATAAATGCAATAAAATTTTAAAACTTTTGTCAGTTGTAAAAATCAATCAAAAATTATAAATTATATCATGTAAAAATTTGTACCTAGATAAATTTGAAATGTAATGTCATAAAAGCAAATATTATAAACTTTAACCATCGGCAAATAAATTTTCAATCAATCTGCTTTCTTTCTCTATCCGTTTAAATTTTAACTAGAAATACTTTCTACGCCTTACACGTTGGGGGCCATTTGTTATGATTGTTTATTTTGAGTTCAAACTTAGTTTGTTGAGCCAATAAAAAAATTATAACTTATCTGTTATCAAAAGTAAAATAATCCTTATATTACCTGTGCTCGATGGATTCAAAAGATTTTCTAGTTGTCTTTTATCGGGTTAGAGAAGGAAGGATAATAATACAAATATATTATATTACAAAGATTTACGTTTCTTTATTTTATATGAACGAATAAAACAATTATTAAATTCTGTCGTTATCTTATCAATTAGCATACAAAAAAATAAATCAAATTATTATGATAATAAGATTATAAAGCTACATACATTTATATTACGTGAAAAACCAATTTTACTTAAAATTTTCTTTACTTGAAAAAAGAAACCACAAAACTTTAAACTTTTGATTAGCCTAACAAAACCTCAGTTCTTAAATTTTAATGCTAATGACCATGATGTCGAAACGATCCTTCACAGATATAAAATTTAATTGTACAAACACTTACAGTTTATTTTCTTCTTGAGTTGTATGTTGGAACATACCCAGAAAAGTCCAGTCTCCTCAAAGATGTGATATCCCCTCTTTGGCACCTCGGCTCCTTCTTTACGTCTCTGCAAACCTCCTTCAGACTACACAAAAAACACCTGATTCACTTCTCCAAACTCCGCTACTTATTTATGACATCAGGACCTCCTTTTGTCAACTTGATACGGTAAGAATACTTTCACATATACTTTATAAAATGCCCACGGTAGATACAAGGACCTCTTTTAATCTACTTGTTATCTCCTTCTTCAAACTATTCACTTCTTTTCGTTACGCCGGTATCCAAACTCACGAACCACACCCTATCTTGAGACACACGACTGTTTCCTTTCGATGACCAAAATATGACTGACTTCTCCTGTCTCATCATCGACTCCCAAATTCCCATTTAAAAACGACCGTCCAATCAAAAAGCTTAAATTGTGTTTACTATGATTTTGGAAAAGCCTAATTTCGGTTTCAGAGAAAACTAAATAGCTTACTTTAAAATTGGTTTTTTCAATACATCATTTATACCTATTTCAAAAGATTAGAATATGGTCATTTAATACTCGACTATACAAACAATGAAAAGATTAACTTCAGGTAAAATGTCTTCTAATTCTAAACAAAGGTTTTTTTTTATAATTTTGTTTGCAACGGAAAAACGGTCGTTTGCCAAACAAATTTCTATTCTTATCTACACTAAATCTTATCTTAAATTACTATATACAATTTGTCTATATTGATATCTTGAAATTTTATTTCGATGGATCTTTTTATTTATTTTTCTTTGGTTGGGAAAGAAGAAACATAACAATATATATATATATATATATATATATATATATATATATATATATATATATATATATATATATATATATATATATATATATGGATCATTGCACTTTAATACTGCCTCCACATGCTCACAAGCCATTCGAGATTGTTCATCTTTGGAGCAGGAAAGATGTCTGCTCCCTTCATGTTAACTCATATAACATCGACCTTGTGTCTATAATATAATAATAAAACTAACTATGACAAATGTAATGACCATGTCATGTAATATAAAAGTTTTTCACTGATGATGATCTGACTGAACCGAAAACATTTTTGAAGATTTGGAATCCTTTTGGATTAATTTTATACAATATTTAAATAAAACTTACCATTGTACATCAGAAGTCTTTACTTTTATATAAATATTATATTTATTTAAATAGGAAGTTAGCCATATTGCAATAGCTTTAAATAAATGCAGTGTTTAAATAAAATATTCAAAATGTTTAAAAGCTTTTTAAAAAGATTTGAACATTTTAAAATATTCGAAGTACATTATATAATAGTTTACAATCACATGTTTCAACGGCCATATTCTAAATAAAAAACATAAGCCATATATTTCTACCTCGCGCTCAAATATTAAATATCTGCTTCATAGGTACAAGCAACGCTATGTTAGTAACTTATCAGACATTGATAAATGAAGTTCGGTCAACTGAAGCGTCTATCTCATAAAAGGGGGGAAAATTTAGAGACCTGACTCTGACTTAGGGCCATCATAAGTCTTTTTCGCTGTCAGATTTATATTTACGCATAGATAAATCGATATTAATGAACTGCGGTACGGTTAGCAAAAGTTAAGGGTAAACCACAATCGGCGTGATTTATATTAATGATATTCTTACCAATAATACATAATATTTGTTGTGTTTAAATAATTATGTTTAGACACACAAAAAGTGCAATATATAAATTAAATACCACCCTTATAATAAATAGCTTATGACAAATTGTTTCTATATACTCATCGCTTATTCTCAATTTTCGTCAATTACTTTTTGTGCCTCTGTAGAACTTTAACGGCAATAGCGTACCGTGCATGCATATGTGAGTGATAACTTGAATCATATTAAAAGCAGTGTTATATTTGAAAGTCAAATCAATTAATTTATTTTTAAATTTTGTTGCAGTTGCAGAATCCTAAGCAGTATTTGATTACACGGCCAAATTTACAAACTTTTATTAGGTTTGTTCATACAGGCATCAGCAACTGTCATCAACTACACGACGCATGCGTTTTTCGTTATTGGCTTTCGCATAACAACAAGAAACTGTTTTAAAATCATCTGCTCGTCGAGCAAACATTCGAAGTTGTGGATTAGTTCATGGCAGTCTGCATTCAATTTGCAGATTTTCTGCTTATTTTGAATCAAAGACTTGCGCAATTTGAATTGGTTAAATCAAATATCTATCCCAAAAGAATATTTTGAATTTAAAGGCTATATAGGAGGATTTCCTGGTTGCGAAATTTAAGGGAGTGGTATGGGTGCAGTTCAATACAGTTGTTCAGAGCTGCAGCCAACAAAGTAAAGATTGCTGTGATGGTAGCCAACCTCCGATAGGAGACGGTACTGCAAGAAGACGAATTGTCGGAATTTTTTAACATAAATAAATAAACAGTACAACATGGACGTAAGTTACATATACACTTAATTAAAATATATAATTTGTACATTTTTATTGTACTTTTCATATTGAAATAATAAAAATTCGTTCGTCATTTTTGATCTTTGTTCTTAACAAATTTTAGACTTAGCATACAGGCTGCTTAGCATCTAAATTTAAAAGAGGTTTGTAGATCACAGTATTTTTTCAACAAAATAAAAAATTTGCCAAATTAAGTGCAACTGACTATACATTGATTTTTTGTGGTTTATTAGTCATGAAGCAACATCATACAGGGATGTGTCTGATAGTTTTTTATCTCAATCAGAACATTAAGAAAAGTGATTCAGTAGATGACAAATTTTTTCATTAACTCATACCCTGAAATAATATTGTGGCCAACTTTAAAGGAACAGTTATATATAATGGAACAATTTTCAACCAATGATTTTCCATCTATGATAGGAATTACTAATGGAAGTCACAAACACATTGATAAACCTAATAAGATAAACCGAAGAAATCTTATATAAACAAAAAATGGTATTATTCAATGCAGGTATGTTAATATTATGTTACATCGATGGCATACCATCGGAGACTTTAGAAGCAATAGGTCATAATGGTGTAGACGTAAGACTGGATATGTGCAACATGATATGGATCACAGGCAAATAGCCTGACGAGTGGTGCAAATTAACTTTTATTCCCCTCCGTAAAAAAGAAACACTAAAATTAAAGAACCATTGCCCTTACTCCCCATGCAACCAAAATCCTGCTACTTATAATCAATGAGTGGCTAAAGAACTTTCTACTTCCATAAACCGAACAGGTAATTGAAAAACAATGTATTCGTTGATTCGTAACCGGAAAAGGAACCCGGGAGCAGATATTGAACACCAGACAGATACTAGAAGAAGCAAGAGAACACAACATACCAATGCTGCTCTGTTTGGTAAATTACACAAAGGCTTTTGATTCAGTAAAATGGGATCTTCTCTGGAGTATGATGGAAAAATAAGAGTACTCATCCACCTAGTTAACCTAATGAGAAATCTGTATAACAAGAGGGCTTCAAACTATTATCATTATTATACAACATAATATATTCTGAATATATAATAAGAAAGTAACTAGACGAATGGGATGAAGGAATCACTATAAGAGGCAGAAAAACTAGCAACCTGCGATACGCAGACGACACACTTAAACTTGTAGTAAATGATTAAAGTAAAGTCGAAGTGATTACCATAACTGGACGGCTAAGTCGGATAAGCAAAGAATTGGGATTTCAGATCAACAACGGAAAAACAAAAATAATGATCGTAGACAGAGCAAATAATATTCTAGCGTATATACACCAAGTAACGAATTTTAAAATGATAGACATATTTGTATACGGGGGGGCTCCCTGACAACCATCAATGGTGATTACTCTTCAGAAATCAAGATAAGACTAGCAGTGGCCCTAACCGCAACAGTTAAATTGATTAAAATATAGAAAGACTAAACAATAACAAGAAATACTAAGCTAATGTTGGTCAATACACTTATTTTTTACATTGATACATGCAAAAATAAAACATGAACTCTCAAAAAAATCAATAGAAGTAAGATCAAAACCTTTAAAATGTGGGTCTATAGAAGAATTCTACGCGTATCCTGGACAGAACATAGAACCAACCTGTCAATTCTGGGAAAGCCTCTTATAAAAGACAGGCTATTAAAAAAAATAAACCGAGCATAGTTTCAGATCGTTTGCGACTATAAAATACAAATCACAGATGTTATGGTTGGGTTTCCTGGGTGCGTGCATGACAGTAGAGTTTTTAATGCTTCTCCTTTTGGCCAAAGCTTACCTCAAAATTGTGGTGATAATTATATTTAAGAAGATAGTGATTATCCATGTAAAAATAATTTACTGAGTCCATTTAAACATTTAGGTAATCTATTGGCAAAACAACACAATTACAACTATCACTTATCAAAAACTTTTATTGTTGTTGTCGAACTGCCTGGAGGTAATCAAACAGTTATACTACTAAAAATTAGGAATTGATAATGATAAGTACCGCTAATTTTGTTAGAGCGTGCTATGTATTACATAATCTACGACTAGAAGACGATTTTTCAGATAAAAATCAAGATGCTTCGGATGATGTAGCTGTTGTTGAAGATAATGTGGAAGACGTAGATAACATCATACTAGTAGAAGTTGCTAAACGTAGAGAAGGCTTTGAAAGAGAAAATGAAATTGTAAACATTCTGCCATTTAAATTTTATTGCTTTACTTTATCTTTTTCTTTTAATTTAATTAAAATATTTTTTTTTTTTATTAAATTTGCGAATTTACAATCTGCTATTACAAGCTATTAGTAAATATGAGTATTGCAAATACATCACAGGAGAAATTATCCACTGATAACACTGCCAATACTAACACTAATAAATTAAATTAATGTGGAATTATAATTTAAAACTAAAATTAAAATGAAAATTAAAATTAAAATTGAAATTAGTAAATAAAGTCTATCGGCCACTGTCTCTTCAATCTTCGTCTGACTTCTGGTTGGAGGTGTAGTTGTCTTGCTTCCTCGTTGGGGTGGGCTGGCAGATGTTCTAAATAATTTCTTGTTAGTCTGATTTCGTCTGAGTATTTTGAATTGGATTCTCTGAATGATTTTGATATTAGAAGGCTTTGCTTAGCCCCATAGTTGCACTCCATATGCCCATATAAGCTTTATTATGCACTTATACAAGAGAAGTTTATTATCTATAGATAACTGTAATTTTCGGCCTAATAATTATTTCATTTGACGTATTTTCATGTTGATTTGGATTTTTTTTTGCCAAGATGTGTGCTTTTCAAGTGAGCTTTTGATCAAGTGTCATTTCCAGGTATTTGGCTTCTGTCTTTACTGGTAGTAATATGTTGTTCAGTCTGATTCTCGGACATATGATGTTCCTGTTGGTGAATGTAATTTGATTAGACTTAGTATGGTTAACTTTGATTTTCCATCTATTCATCCAGTCTTGTATTAGGTTCAGGTGTATTTGAAGGTTTTCTGATGCTACTTGTGGGTCATCATCGATGGATATTATAGCGGTGTCATCTGCGAACATGGCTACTGTGGTCGTATTTGTTGTTGGCAGATGACAGTTGGGGATATCAGCAGTGTATATAAGGTACACAAGGGGACCCAGGAAACTTCCTTGAGGGACACCGGATTTTATGAGATAGTAATGAGAGGTTTCTGTAAGGAATCTGACTTGAAAGTGACGTTCTGTGAGGTATTATTTTAAGAGTAGATAGTGAGGAGTGGGAAAGAATGACTTAAATTTATACAGGAGGCCGTCATGCCAAACACGGTCAAAGGCTTGTTCTATATCGAGGAAAGCAGCAGTGCAAATTTTTTTTGTCTTGAAACCAAACTGGTGTGTTGGGATCACTGAATTAATTTCGATGTCTTCTAAGATTCTTTGGAGCAGAAGTCTTTCTAAGATTTTTGACATTAGTAGAATCAGGAAGTAAGCTGATTGGTCTATATAAAGTAGTAATATTTGGTGGTTTATTTGGTTTACTAATCATAATTATTTGTGTGAACTTTCAATTAATCAGGTAGTAGGCTAATCTTATGATATTATTTATATCATTCTTAGTAGGACAATTGCTTTTCTCGGTAATTTTTTTAATATTAGCCCTGTGATCATGTCGAAGCCTGGTGCTTTGTAGTTATTACATCTAGAAATTTGATCTTTCACATTATTAGGAGTAAAGCATTTGATTGGTAGCATCATTGGGCATGGAGTGTCTAAGAAGTTTTTAACTTGTTCGTTATTATTGTTATTAAGTTCAGGTGCACCAAAAACGTTTGAGAGATGCCTTTTCTTGTTCAGTTTCTTCCCAGCTTCCATCGGCATTCCTTAGAGGTCGTTTGTGCTGTGTAGGCCTCTTGAATGATCTCTTTGGTTTCCAGATGCTGTGGTCTTCTTTTGACAGGCTGTTGATAAATAGTTCAAATGTATCATTCCTCGCGTCTAGTAGAACAGTTTTAAGTTACCGTGGTAATCTATTATATTCATTTTTATCTATAGGATTGCGACTTCTTTGCCATATGCGCCTGGCTCTTCTTTTTTGTGCAACAAGACGTTTTATATATTCAAGTATATTGGAGTCACTTGGTTCTTTGTCATTCTGAGAAGGTGTAGCTATTTCAGCGGCTGCATGTATAGTTTGGGTGATTATAAGCACAGCATTATTGATATTGTCTGGTTGCTTTAATCTTATATTTAAATTTAAATTTTCATTTATGTAAGACTCGAATACATTCCAGTTGGTCTTTGATGTTGTCAACTTAGGGATATTCGGACGTTTCATAATTTGCTTAGATAGTGTGACAATTATGGGAGTATGATCGGTGGACAGATTCCAGGATGCTTGTATGTCAAAATAATTTAAGGCCATGCCATGGAGAATAAATAAGTCGAGTAGATCTGGATTTTTTTTTGTATCTCATGGCCTGTAGGTGGGTTGCCCTGTAGATAAGTAAGAGCTGTTTGTGTTAGCGCTTGTATTTTTTTCGTCTGATACATTGTTTCCTTATAGTGTGGTATAGTGTTACGTATAATAATAGCTGCGCCACCTTGTGCTGTCCCATCAGGATGGTTGGTGTTTTAAATAGAATAATGAGGGATCTTGAACATCGTTCTGTCAGTGAAATGGGTTTCCGATATAAGTAGAACATCAATTTTGTTATGCTCAAGAAAGTTAGTAACTTCTGTGTTATGGTTGCCTAGTCCGTTGGCATTCCATTGTGCAATTCATAGTGACTTAAGTTCCATTACTGAATTTATTTATTACTGTGAAAAGCATGTTTAAGATCACGCTATTTGGATTTATTAGTTGTGAAAACATAGCTTTGAATTCGTAAGGAAACTCTTCATCATCTCTCCAACGTCACTGTTTGTCTTACTTACATGTGTTCCACTTGCTATTTGAGCTTAAGTTACATGATTTTGGTTGTATGAGTTCGTATTATTATGGAAATTATTAACATTTGCTCCACGTGTTGCTTGTGTGTAGGTCGCATGATTTTGATTGCTTAAGTTCGGATTATTCTGTACTGTATTTCTGTTATATTGCAGTTGATTGTTCGCTGGGGTGTGCGATCATACTCCCCTTGCTCTGTTTCTACTGCTAATTAACTCTTTATATACCATGCATCCTTTGTAGTTTACGGTGTGTGCTCCATTGTAGAGAGCGTATATGGCAGGTGTGTCCCTATGTTTTTTACAATCGGCTGACATATGGTTGCCTCAATATTTGACAGAGTGATAAGTTGTATTACAGTATGTCTTAGAATGTCCTTACAATTGGCATCTGGTACACTGAACAATATTATTCTTTTTATACGGCGGCTCAATAACTATTTTCGCGTTGTTTATAAATTGAATTTCATATATTTTTTTATTATTTTGATTAGGTTCTATATCGACGTAGAACATTATTATGGGGTCTTTACTTACACTGTGTTTTATATTTACAATATTGCGTACTGAATGCCCATGTTTTTCTATTTCACTTTTTATTATATTAATGGGCACTGTATGATGTACATTACGAATTACTACTCTCTATGCTCTATCCTCTTTCATTTGGTACGTATTATGCACAATTTTTTTGCTGTTTAAATGTCTTACCAGTTTTCGGTATGTTTCAGAGTCCCGGGAATTTATTTTTATTGTGTTGTTTTTTAATGCTGTATAATAGAATGTCTCTGTTTTTGTTACTTCCGATAGGTTATTAACCATTTTATTGTATTCAGTAACACCATATATAAAAATTAGTGGAGGTTTAGAGGATGCTGGAGTTTCGTTGGTATTTTCTATAATGTTATTGTTGTCGTTTTCGTTTTGTTCATTTTGTAGAATCTGAAATTTATTGCTGGTTACTACCGTGTCTTCATTTTCTGTTGGTGTAGGAGGATTAATTTTACGTTTTTTGTTATTATGTTGTATAGTTTGCCATTCGTGGATGTCCGATGACTCAATGTCGCCGATTTCCCCTGAAGATTCTTCATTTTGTAATGTATATGTCATCTCAATAGAATCATAAGCTTCATTTTGAGGTGTAGATAATGTGAGATTTATGTTATGATTGTATTGACAGTTTGAGGAAGATTGTGATAGTACTTGGTTAGGAACATAATATATTGTTGTTGGTGGTTTATTTAAAATTTGTGCTGAATTTGGTTGTAAATTTTTGTGGAAAAAGGACATGTGGGCATTCTGGTTGAATTTGCTGTTGCTGATATTCAGTATTTATAGGTTGACCATTAATAGTAGCAGTATAAAAAGGAACACTCGCCGATAAATCTGGTGAAGCACTCATTTTAATTGTTAAAACTGTATATTTTAATTTATAAATAGTTTTTAAATAGTATATCCACTTGATACGCGATAATGACGGTAAAAAGGCGGCCGGAGCGCGTTTTTAATCACCACTATTCTAAACTTTCGCCTAATTCGTATCGATGTTTACAGGTCGAGAGTCAAATGAATATTAATTAAAATATATACTATAGATAATTTTGTTTCCATATAGAACAAATTACACCTAAAATATTGTATTTGTTAAACTGAAATGTCACCATTTGTTTGTTTAATCAATGCTAAATTTGATTTTCTCGGCCTCATTAAAAATTTTAAATATTAAATTATTAACTTTGAAAATAATAAAGGCAAATATCGAGCACAATTTTAATAATCAAATCTTGCCCAAGTACTTTTGCTTTCTACAGCAGCATCAGGGGCATTTCGTCAAATTTGTGCTATCCAGCAAGCGCAGAATGTAATAAACATGAAATTAAACATAAATTGTAGATAACACTACACTAAAACAAGGACCAACAGTTGTACTACTGTATTATAGTGAAGTGACTAGTGAGTGTAGTAGTGTCTGGGGGCTCGGGAGACTGAGACCTCGGAAGCCCTGAAGAAGACATCAGAAAGGATGTTGAAAGCTCGGCCCAATGTATAATGTATATATACATTTTTGTTAATTTGTTGCTTAATTCTTGCAAAATGGCTTAAACAGTAAATTTTTTGAAAATTATTAATAACTTTTCTAAAAATGCACAAAAAACTTTAATTTTACATGATAATAGGCACAATATTATATGTATTCATCTATTAGAATTTCAAGAAGTTTTACTTAATAATTATTGCAAAATTGAAATTGTTTTTCGCAGAACGCTTTTATCTACAATGTTATTATGCATAAACTGTTAGATTTACATAAATTCTAAAGGCACTAAATTGGAGAGAAAAACTTATTTTATTTCATTAAGTCATATATTGATCAAATAGTTTATATTAAATACTGCAAAATAGGTTTAAAAAAGTACTGTGATTATAAGCGTATAAAAATTTATAATAATTGTTCTGGAGCTAAGATAAAATTAAATTATTAGAAATTAAAGTAACAAAAAACAAAATTTATTTAATATTTTATTGTTTTTATTTTGAATACGATTTGCGAAGTGGAAATTGAAACGCTAATAAACTTATTTTATACTTCAATTGTGGATTATTCTCATTAAAATAGTAATTTAAAATAACTCAGACGCGTCAACATATTGGACATTAATTTTTTCAAATTTTTATTCAAGATGTCGTCATTTTTACACAAAAATTTTAAAAACAAATTTTAGTGTCCTACGATCCTTAGAACCAGAGATTACAGTATTTTTTTCTTTCTTGATTTTATTATTTTGAAAAATGAATTCATAAATATGGTTCTCTGGTTCTGATAAATGAGAATTTAAGTTTTCCGTTTTAATTTGAGGTATCTCGTATAGATTTAACTGATCAATTTGTTTAAACAATTATTTAAAGTAAATATTTATTGTGCAAAATTTTACTTTTCTCTTATTATAAGTAGTAGAAAAGGTTATGAAAAGATAGGCAACTTAAATATTTATGTATTATAGTTATAAATAATATTTCTAAAATAAATTTCATAAAAAAATTAAGTTCTTATTTGAAAATCAACTCTATACGTATTAATTTTTCTTGGGTTACGCTCATTCTTTTTACTTTTTCTGACAGAAAAACATTACAAATATATTTTAGATCAAATTCATTCATGTTATAAACTTATAAATCAAAGTACAAAATTAAGTATGCAAATTGTTATATGTTAACTGTATATACAGATTAATTCCATCATTTTTATTTATATTTATACAGAGTTTATAACAAGTAATTTATGTGAAATGTATGTAATACTTTTGAGAAAAAGAAATTGTTCAAATAATAAACATAATTCAAAAAATTATTTATTATTTCATAACCTTTTATGATTATAACAATAAAAGATTAACTAAAATTTTGCAAAATAAATATTTATTTTTAATTGTTTAAACAAATTGCTCAGTTAAATAAAAATTCGCAAATTAACTAAATGCATTTTTATTATCTATGCCATGAGATACCCAAAACGAAAGAGAGTTAGTTGAAAATCAGCTAAAGAATGTAATCTGGGAGATGTGTCAAGAAGATAATCCAAATCAGTTTGAATTTATTGCAGAATACAAAAGTGATATAAAAGAAATATACAAACTAATGTTTGTAAATGCTGAACCATTGGAATATTTTGAACTGTTCATAACTAACGACATAATTAGTGTAATAGTTGATGAAACAAATCTTTACGCCACTAAAATACTTACTGACTGGTCAAGATATCTCTCAGCGATCCAGAGTTTATTAATGGTGACCAGTTGATAAATATATCGATTTCTTGCTCCTGTCGGATGGAGGGGATTGGTGAAAATATCAGTTCTTCGCGATTATTAGCACACTAGCTAGGTCTGTTATGTCCAGAAACAGATTTGAAATCATTTTGAAAATGCGATATTTATCGGACAACACAAAAGCCGCCGAAAATGACCGCTTATATAAAATACAAAACGTTAACAATATGTTTATTAGCAATTTACAAAAAATTTATATGCCTGGAAAAAAAATTTGTACCGATGAAAGTCTGATTCTATGGAAAGGTCGATAGCTCTTTCGACAGTATATAAACGCCACAAATATGGCATAAAAGTTAATAGTTGTGTTGTGACAAAAGATACACCTGGAATATGTCGATATTCTAGATGAAGGTAGAGTTTTATATTCAAAAAATTACAACACTAGCCTTTCATTGACTCTGTAAAAATTATAGGGGCATAACAGTTTTAAATATCATCTACAAGATATTATCAGGAATTATATATAGCCGCCTGGAATCGTTTTCGGAGGAGATTATTGGTTAATACCAATGTGGCTTCAGACCAAAGAGGTCAACTATAGACCAAATACATATGTTAAGAGGTATACTTAAAAAATGTGTTGAATATAACATACCTATTTACAACTTGTATATCGATTTCAAACAGGCGTTTGATGGAGTAGATCGACAAAAGATGTTAAAGCAACTATCTATGTTAGGGATACCCAATAAGTTGGTTAAACGTATACGAATGACTCTGGAGGGTTCCAAAGCTATGGTGAGAATAGATGGAGATATGACGCAGGCCTTTGATATTGAAAATGGAGTTAGACAAGGGGATGCCTTATCAACAACACTTTTTAATATAACTTTAGAAGCTGTTGTTAGAAAACTGAATATAAACGGCTGTATTAATACAAGATCTATGCAAATATGCGCATATGCAGATGATGTTGCCATAATAAGCCGCAATAAAAGGGTATTAAGCGAAAAAGTTATAGAACTGAAACGAGAAGCTGCTACGTTTGGTCTATATATAAATGAAAGCAAAACAAAATATATGGAGTGCACAAAATCGAATGAACATGAGAATCTGAAGGTAGACAACCATATCTACAAATATGCCTCCACTTTTCCTTACCTAGGCTCAATAATAAATGACAACAATAACATCAGTCAAGAAATACAAGCACGGATTCTTAGCGGTAATAAGTGCTTTTATGCATACAAAGACTTAATGAAAAGTAAGTTACTGAATCGTGAGACTAAGCTGAGAATTTACAAAACAGTAATTAGACCAGTGGTCACATATGGATGTGAAACGTGGACCCTCTCAACCACTGATGAAAATCAACTGAGAATATTTGAGCGCAAAATTCTAAGGAAGATATTTGAACCAACCCAATGCAGCGATAGTTCGTGGAGAATTAAAATGAACCACGAGCTGGATGAACTAATGCAGAGGGCAGATATTGTCAGATTTGTAAAGTCACAAAGGCTAAACTGGCTTGGTCACCTAGAAAGGATGCCAGCTAATCGAGCTGTAAAAGTAGTCCAGAGATGGAAGCCCCAAGGAAACAGAACAAGAGGAAGGCCCCGTAAAAGATGGATAGACGACGTAGAGAGGGATCTTAAAACCATGAACATCAGGCAGTGGCGAAGGAAAGTATCCGACAGGGCAGAATGGAAGAACATTGTTAAGCAGGCCAAGACTCATAAAGAGTTGTAGCGCCATTAGAAGAAGAAGAAGAGCCTGTCATTGGCATATTGTCTGCTGAACAGAAATAACCACTTAGTTGGTAGACTCAGACTCGATCGAAAATATTTGCCACAACATGTTACTGTCAAACTAAAAAAGGGAGAATTTGCTGCCAGCACAAGAAAAAATGGTATTATTATTTTAAAATGGAGGGATAAGAAAATATTTTCTGTCCTTACTACAAAATATTCTGCATTACAGAATGCAGAATCCAAAAAAGGAACTGTGGTTAACAAAGTCAAATATTCAACTCAAGTACAAACAATGTGCACTGGATGCCATAAAATGTTGTGTTTAACGTGCTTTACTAAAAATAATTAGTTATTTTTGGAAAATAATATATTTTTTCATTTAATATTTTATTCGCGTGAAGTATCGGTTGGGGCCACTACTACACATCTTCAATGCAAAATGCATTAAACTGTGTATTCTATAGGAAACACCGCCGGGTGAACAATATTTAGTAGCCTGGTGTGTCCTATAAGAAACACCGGACTCTCGCAGTCAAAGAACATTAGTATTTAAAATTAAATAGCGATTTTACATTATTTATTTGTTGTTTATAAGTAAAAAAGTAAGTTTAATCTTTTGTATATTAGTTGGTTTATTACATGTTATTATCAAATTTATCAAAACCAGTTGTTTGATACCTATTTCAACGAATATCACGAGAAATTCCTAAGTTTTCTAGTCCAATTAGTGAACGTTAATGTATGAGGGAAATTCGATGTTAATTATTGTAAATAAAAATTACAATTTTTATCACAAGAATCACGAAAACTAAAAAGATACACTAAAAAACGCTGTACTAAAGGACTAAGTTTAATATTTGTTGTAAGTACTTATTAAAATTATCTTCCTATGTTTTATTTCATAAAAACAAGAAATGCAGATAAAAGGTGAAAATTTTCATTTAAAAACAAGCTCTGAGGAAATACTCCTATTTTATATAAAATTCTTATACTAAATGCACAACTTTATCATTTCAATATAAACGATAAATTTAAACATAAACTTGAAAGCATATAAAGTGCTTATTAAAGATGTCTAACGTCATTTTCAATTTATTATTAAAATACATTATACTCTTATACCTTACTCTGCATTGCAAATGTTCTATTTTAATACTTCTTTTTGAACGATAATCTAAAAGTCAGTAATTTTATTTCTGAAAAGATCTTTTACAAGAGAGTTGAGACATATTTCTTTGACATTTTTTAAGTACTTTAATACTGTGAATTTAACCTTATTACTATCCCAATTTTAAATAAAAGGTAATGATGATACATATATCGATATTATGCATGAAAAGAATATGTAAAAACAATAGAATATGTTGCTTCTCAGAGCCTATTTTTCAATTGTAACCACAACGCATTGACTGTTTTAGGCATGTCGAGATTCATTGCGTGCAATCTATGCGTATTCTGAAAAATCTTTTGTACTTTATTAACTAGTAATTCTTCTAGTTATTAAATAGTGATATAAGTAGTATTGCAACTGATACTGGTGAGTATTTTAAAGGACTTTAATTCTTGCGGATGATATATAATACGCTGGGCAATCGTGGTAGCTAATTAATATTGATTCTGTTTTAGACAAAATGACGAAAAACTATGATCCTAATAATTAGAAAGATGCAGAGGAATTGTTAAAATATATGAGAGTTTATAGAAGATGAGAATACTTTGGTTCAGGAAATTTACCAGCGTAACGTAGTTCAACTCACGTTGCATTATCCAAATGACGGAAATGATTCTGACAAAGATGATGCCGGAAGTGATAAGGAAGACAAGTTCAGTTTCGTGTTTTTTAGTATTGGACCAGGTACAACAAACCAATAAAGCGTTTAAAGTTTAAACTAATTAAACCCTAATTGGCCATCTTAATGAACGTTTTCATCATTATGGAGCCGTATTATGGACATCATTTAAGGAAGCAGTTTATTCGGGGAAAACTCATCCGTTACGGATATAAATTCTGGTATGTTGCGACCAATAAAGGTTACCTTGCAAAATTTCCTCCCTACACTGGAAGTGGAGATGAATTACAGGGTAACTCGTTGGGAAGTTCCGTAACCGAAAAGCTTTGTAGTGGGTTTTTGCCACAAGAATCTGTTAACTATATTGTTACTTTTTTTACATCTTTACCTTTACTGACAAGGTTCAGAGATTAAAAGATACACTGTACACGGAGCAATTAGAAAAGACAGGATTGAAAGAGCCCCACTCAAAGAAATAAACAAACAAATTCGTGGAATTTTCCATGATCTGCATAGCGAAGAACCTTAGCTCATTATCGTTTGCTTAAATGAAATAATGAAGTTACTATGTCAACTAATATTTCAACTTCAGAAATATTTACTATTGGAAACTGTAACAGATGGTCCAGAAAAGACAGAAGAATTATAGTGGTTCTTCAACCAAACGTTGTGCAAATGTATAACAAGGGAATGGGTGGTGAACACCTATTCTTTAAGTTAAGAGGTTTATACAGGATTTTAGTTCGATCTAAAAAATGGTATTGGTCGATATTTAGACTTTGCTTGAATGAGGTAATAGTCAACATGTGGCTTCTTTATCGCAACATTGAGGCAATTGCTTTATTAGAATTTTATAGGCGAATTGTGGAGGCCCTGCTGACGGCTCCAGATTATTCAACGCCACGTGGAGTCCGTCCAAAATCTTCGTTGCTGACGAAATTCATTTGGATAATGTGGGATATTTGTTGGATAAAATTGAAAAACAACGACGGTGTGGCAAATTTCGCAAGTGTACCAAATATCGATTCATTAAATGTAATAAGCCACAATTAAAGGTTAAAGTACGTTTATTGACGTTTCACTTTCCACTTCGGAAATCGTTCTCAAAATAAAAAAAAAAATTATTTTTTTACTTTGAGAACGATTTCCGAAGTGGAAATTGAAACGTCAATAAACTTACTTTAACCTTTAATTGTGGCTTATTCCCATTTAAATCGTAATTACTTTAAAATGCCACAACAAAACAGCTTCATGTCATCGATAGTCTGTGGACTAGTACGCATTTCGATACGCATCGCCCCGCCTCGAATTTTCTCATTGGCTCTTGACCTGGAAATCCCTATTTATCGCTCGAACAGCGCATATAAATATTGGCGATTTTCAGGTCAGCAAGTCAGTCCCTCACGGGCTGTCCGAGAGCTTAGTGCTCTCGGGACTCTGCTTCCTGCATTTATTTACCATACTCTGTGGCTGAGAATTGTTTCAACTTAATTTGGTGTTTTATTTCGACGAAGAAATTGTCATGTAAGAAATATCTTGCCTTTTTCAAGGCAAGACACCGAAGATAAATATTTTCCAAGTCCATAACCCGAAAATGGACTTAAGTAGGGGAGCTCTCGACAGTATATTCGAAGCCCTCTACAGAGCACCCGGAGACAACAGAAGGTGGTTAGACCCTTATTTGTTCCCCCGAGGTGACATTCAGAACAATATTAAATGTAATGTAGGATTTCATCCCGAGTAATGTTTTTTAAATATCGCACATTGTAATAATTTTAAAATAAATATTGTTTTATGAAATATTGTATCCTTTATTGTCAAGCGTATGATATATCATACGTCAAAAAAAGACAGTTACAAAGAAAAAACGTAAATTTTGCACATTGCTATTAAAAATAAACTCTCTTTATTTCATTCTGAAGTTTTGATTTTGTTTTGCTACAAATTTAATTCTAGGAATTAGTGGATTAAGGACATATGGGTCAGTAGATATTAAATAAATTTCTAAACCAAAATAAGCGAATACTCATTAATTAAGTAAAATAAAAAATATACAAGCTAAAAGCAGGTAATTACTGTTAATATTTTAAAACAAAGAGTAATATACATTTGTTGTTGTGGATAATTACAAAAATTAATGAAATTAGGCGAATGAATTTGAAAGATAGAACTCAAGTAATCGGGTTATTCGCTTGTGGTCAAAAAAATTAATACAAGAGTACAATTGAGGGCAACGCGAAATAAAACACAGGTGTATGATCAAAATTATAAGAGGTAAATTTATTCCTGTAGGTAAGCTGCGTTTTGCATGCTTAAAACCATTTGGAAAACGTCTTTATTAGAGGTAATACGGCCCCATAAATTAACTTTAATTTCACCTTTTGTTAGCACAAGTACAATTCAGATTGTTTTCAGGATATCAGATTAGACACAAGAAGGAGTAAGCCCCTTTATTGTATCATTACAAGAAAGACCTGAATTTTAGTTGGAGGGTAAATATTTGAAACTTAGAATACTCATATTATTATTACGAGCAGCAGATCAGATTCGTTTTATGTAAAGCATATTTAATTAATGTTGAAATGTGTATTTTAAATTTATAAACGTGCTCTTTGAAAACAATAATAATGCCGAACAGTTTATAGTAATTAAGTTATGCTGTACCCTTTCATATACTCACATAATGGACGAATCCATTAACGCCCAAATTCTTTTTTTTTTTAATTTTTAAATTTGCTTATACATAATTATTATTAATATGGAACTATTGATAAAATTGTTTTATATCTTTGCATTTTTGAATGTTTGCTCGTTCTATAAATAGATCACTCAAAGTTAGTGTTATCGTTGTTATAAATAAAAGTTAGTAAACTTATTGGAGAAAATCTGTAAGTAATTTGAATCTAATCAGATACTTACTTCAAAACAAGTTCATATTGTTTATATTACCTGATGTCATTAGACATTAAAAATGGATTATGTTAATAGTCCAGGGGCGTGGAGGCCCCAAACGTTATTCACATTATATAAAACTTCTTCGTATTCTGTAGCGCTAATCAATTCAACTTCAAAATTTTCTTTAAAGAAACAAGCTATTTTATATAATGCTCTGGGAAACGCCAAACTTGGAGAATATCTACTTGCACTGGGAAAAATTATAGCACCAAGATATATTACTTTTTCATTGCGAATTTCAAATCATCGTATTTATATTTACCTAGCTAGTGAAGACTTATTAGAAATTGTCATGAATGCTGACAACGAAAGAATAACTATCAATCAACAAATAATTTATGCTTGACGCTTAATTACACCAAATGAAATATTACTGATCTCTAATGTTTGCCCTAGTATTCTTCACACTTTCATAGAATCTGAAAACTGAACTTAAAAAGATATGGCCTCAATTTACTAGCTCCAATAATGTTTTTACGAATAGGTAACAAAAAGTATAGACATATACTGAGCTTTCGAAGACATACATTTATCTCTTCTTTGAAAGCTACATTAATTCCTCTCTCAATTGTCATAAACCACGATCAAACATCTTATCGTATTTTCCTATCTTTAGAAAAACATATGTGTTACTTTTGTAAACAATCTGACCATTTTGTAGCCATTGTCCATCCTGTACAAATCCAAATCAAAACTTAACAATAACAGTGCCAACTCACATGACGCCCCGATCACATCAGCATCTTCACCGAATTCCTTTTCCTTACAATCCTCGACTATGCCTTCTTCATTAACTCTACCAATATTAACTACATCTCAAATATCATCGTCAACATTATTCCCAAGTTCTCAAACTACATGCACAGATACAACTATAACAACTACCCAGTTATCAATAACACCTAATGTTTCACAACCTCATACATTAATTCCAAACTCTTCCTTAACACTTGCATGTCCTATCAATAGCATATCAATAGATACCACTGGTACACTTGAAATGACTAATACACCTAGTAGAGAAGTAAACACAGCTAAGTACTTCTTTACTAGGTGTATTAGTTATAATACACACGTCACCAAATGGTCTTAAAATAAAGCCAACTGGACATTGTTCCTAACATTTATTTCTTTATCAGCTATGGATCTTAGAGAAATATTAGACTCAGAACAAGATATTAATGAAAAAACATCCTTTTTCAATAACGTCATCATTGATGCAGCGAATAAATCCATTGGAAAAACAACTTTTCATCCAAAACATTCACCTGTACCGTGGTGGAACTTTACGTGCTAACAGATAATAAGGGAATCTAAATAGGCTTTTAATAGATATAAACAATATAAAACTTCGAATTTAATAGAATAAAAGCTAAATGTAGGTTTACTATTATTAAACACAAGCAAAAGTCATGGCAAAAGTGTGTTTCAGAAATTAATAGATCTACTACAATTGGTCAAATCTGGAACATGATAAGAAATATATCTGGAAAAAAATTCACATTACTAAATGGCAAATTAATATTGTATCGCTTGTAGTGATGAAAGCTATTCAAGAGAATTCTTAAATATGAAACGATTCCAAGAAAATAGTGAAATACTGTTAATCAATGACACTTCACCAATAAACAATGCTATAAGCTTTACTGAATTTATTGAAACTCTGGTCCAGGACCAGATAACATACCTGTGCTTTTTCTACAGAGCCTACCAGTAATAGGCCAAAAACTATTATTGCAACTTTTCAATTATATATGGATCAATAAGATATTCCCACAAATATGACACTCGTCAATCATATTGACGAATTTCTCTCAAGAATGCAATGTGTAATTTGAGAGAGAAAGTCATTGCCAATCGACTAATGTGGTATATTGAACATAAACATATTATTATACCCGAACAAAGTGGATTTAGGAAAAAGAAATCAACATTAAATAACTCAATGTACACTGATGATCTCGTAATTCTAGCAAGAAATAAAAACATATTATCTGTTTATAATCGTATATACAAAAGAAATACAATTCCTAGGATATTTCATTTCTTTTGTATTTTTCAACTATAAATAAATTTATATGGAGCTTTAATTAAATTAAAACTGGACTACGGATATGTTGTTTATAACTCCGCAAACCAAGCATTTCTCAAAACTTTCGATAATCTTTAGAGTTCAGCCGTTAGACTTGCTCTTGGAGCATACTGCGTCCTATGGACAGTCTACTCTGTGAAGCTGGAAGCTACCCTTAAACCTAAGAAGAAAACACTTAACTCTATCGTACGTCTCAAATATAAAATCTATCCCAAAAACTCCAGTTCTCCATCATGCTGTTGCTAACAGGTTCCAGGAAGTCTGTCAAAAAAGAAATAGGGATCCTGTAACTTTCTGTAAACGAGTTAATAGATCCTTATTAAATTTTAATATTGAATTTCCTCCCATTTATCCTACCTGCGAAATAAATTTATGTTTTCTTTGGGTTGTTCCCTTTCCGCTTTGTAACTTTAAACTTACAGCATATAACAAACATAATGTGATACCCAATTTTTTTAAAACTCACTTTCTCCATGTTCTCACACAGTATAAAAATTACCATCTTTTATACACCGATGTATCTGAGACCATAAATGGAGTAGGAGCATGCTTTGTAATATAACATAAACATTTCATCTATAAATAGTCTTCTGAGACAAGTATTTTTATAGCAGAAATATTTGCCATAATTAAGGACCTAACCTTTATTCTAAAAAAAAACTTCCCAAATCTCTTTTAATATCTAATTCACCTAGTTGTCTGACATCAATTTCTCAGATTTATCCCTCTCATCCAACATTACATTTAAGTTAATTTTATACCGTATAGACCAAAACAATTTGACAGTAAAGTTCCTCTGGGTACCGTTACACGTTAGAATAGATAGTAACGAAAAAGCAGATGGTCTAGCTGGGTCCGAAGTAACCAATACAGCCGCATCAAAGGCCTTATTACCTTGTCATTCATTTTCTTATTCTACGGTCTCTGTAGGGCATGCAAATTGACCGAATCCTCTTTTGAGTGTCAAGTAGTCACTCTCCGGCACCTTCTGCTAGCCAGCTTTAAATTATTTGTTATTTTTAATATTACTCCAAATACTTGTGTTACATTACACATACCCATTTTTATTACATTGGCGTCCTAACCCTTGCAGTCCCACATTTTTTGTTACAACTGGGTGCCATCTTTCGCAATAAACTGAGACCCAATTCGGGAAGTAATTCTGGGAATATGGTCAATTAAAACTTTTTTTTCTCCTGTGTCACTGGAGGATTGTTGAGATTTAGTGTTATGTAAACTATGCTGACGAACAAGACTTGCGAATTATCTCAGAACTATACTGACACCAAACGGCAACAATTGAAATAGAGCACACAACATCTGAAGACATACAAATCCGACGAGGAGTGAGACAGGGTTGCATCTTATCACCGCTACTCTTCAATTTGTATTCGGAGTCTATATTCAGAGAAGCATTAGACGAGGTCCAAGGCGGCTTTAAGATTAACGGAATCAGCATAGACAACATCAGATATGCTGATGATACCGTCTTAATAGCAAGCAACGCACAAGAACTACAAAATATAATAAATGCGGTAGTTCACCACAGCGAAATGTTCGGTTTACATCTAAACGTTTCC
The DNA here is from genome assembly GCF_040954645.1 of Diabrotica undecimpunctata. Lineage (NCBI taxonomy): Eukaryota > Metazoa > Arthropoda > Insecta > Coleoptera > Chrysomelidae > Diabrotica > Diabrotica undecimpunctata. The sequence goes on along the minus strand of NC_092808.1, from coordinate 39,368,685 downwards.
AAAACTAAAACTTTAGTATTTTCAAAGACACCAATAAACGTACAGGTGTATGCCAAGGGTCAAATAATAGAACAGGTAAATTCCATAAAATATTTGGGAACAAATATCAATAGTCAGTGTAATCCAAAAAAGAAATCCTATCAAGAATCGCACAAGCAAGGAAAACATTCATAAGCATTAAAACATTTTTTACAAGATCAGATCTTAGTCTACAGCTTAGAATCCGAATGATCAGATGTTACGTTTTTTCTGTCTTACTGTATGGCTGTGAAAGTTGGACAATGGACTCTGAAATAAAAAAAAGAATAGATGCCTTTGATATGTATATATACAGACGAATGTTGAAGATTCCATGGGTACAAAGAGTTACAAATGTTGAGGTACTTCGTCGCATGTGTAAACAAAAAAAAATTACTAAGAATAATCAAAGAGAGGAAAATGCAATACTTAGGTCATGCGCTGAGAGGCGAAAGATATGAATTACTTCAAGTTATACTGGAAGGAAAAACACAGGGCAAAAGATCAGTAGAAAGATGCCAGAACTCGTGGCTGAAAGACCTGAGGAGATGGTTCGACCGCTCATCCGCAGAGATATTTTGCGCAGCAGTTTCCAAAACTACAATTGCCATTTGGATCGCCAACCTTCAAAAGGAGACGGCGCAATGAGAAGAAGAAACTATGCTGCGACATACTAGCATCAATATCCTGATCAGACTTAAACTCTGACGGAGCTACTTCCTGCCATTTTAGTCAAAGTGCCTCTGTTGTTGGTGACGCCATCATATCAATAAATATATTTACGTACAATAAACCCAAAATAACATAAAATTATCAACGCTTACCTAAATATTGAAATGACTCAGACTACTAAATTTCACAAACGCAAAAGGTCGCGTCTTTAGATTTTAACTAAAAATTTTTACATACATGAACAGTCGCGCATTAGATTCAGATTATTGTTCACCTTCATTAAGCTATCACATGCGCAGATACGGCACTGTAACATCTCTATAGCATTGCAAAAACCTGGGAACGATTTTTCAAATTTTGAAAAAAATTTGTGTATTAGATAATTTTTTGATAATTCTACCTAACAGCGTGATTGGTGAAGGATTAAAAAATGTGACATAAGTAATATCGTGAATAAATGTATACTTTATAAATTTGATGCAAATATCTTGATAATTTATTAGTTTTACCATACTACTTTATAGTTCTGAGATTTTATGTAAAGTGCATTTTCAACAGAATAAAATATTTTTTCGTATCTAATATCTTTAAAATCGGGTCACGTGAACGTTTTGGGGCGCCTCTTATTTATTTTTATCGCACCACAATTTATTTAGAAGCTGATGTCCATAACATGTGGATAAGAGTGTCAAAGCGTTGAATGTGGAAAGAGGACGTACCTTTGTAGTCCCAAAAGACTGACCGAAAAGGGTTTTAACGCAATACACTTTGCTCAGACATGCAAATAACACTTTGTCACGACGGATGTAAATATCCCATTAAATATTAAAAAGCGAAAAAGAGGAACAAATTTTGGCAAGGTCGATAATGTTGCAAAAAGTGTTACTTACTGGCACGTGTGTATAATTAAAGTAAGTTTAATTGGTTATCCAATTAATTTCAAGAAAAATGTCGAATAAATAGCAATTATTAGTGACCAGTAATAATAAGTAAGAGTTACCACTAAAATGAGGAATTAACTGATTAATAACACAGGCCTAAAATTTTATTTTCATGAAAAAGTGTTTTAAGTTGAATAGGTGTCCTATAGTAAATAGGATGTGCTGATCTCGAATCTGTATTTTTTTTTTCAGCACGTCAGGTTTACAAGAAAAGTGTGTTTGAAATTTTTCATAGAAACTGCCAAAAATACTGAGAAAATATTTATTTAAACCTTATTTAATATAAAATTACACTGCAAAATTGAGTTGTTCTTAAAAAAAGAATTCAGTATAACCTATGTTAGACAATATTTGGCTTTTTTTAATAAAACCGTTCTCGTTTTCGATGAAAACTGCATTTTGGATTATTCATCTTCTTATTCTTATTCTTATTTATGGATTTTTGTGATCGAGTCCCTCTTCAAGGTCCAGCAGTAATCAGCCATCATTCTTATATCCCATCTTCCTTGGTAACGTCTCTCCATCTCCTTTATATTTTGATGAAACCTGTCTTTCAGCTCCTTGCTGACAGCTCCAATATTTTCGGAAAAAATGGCAACGTGGGAATTCAAAAAATGAAGTTTGATGCTCATATTGCATCTCATGACCTCGCTACATGCTCAGTTTTTTATAATTTTCGACCATGTTTGCTATAATTTCTTTATAGCTTGGAGACTTGTTGTTTCTAAGGAAACCGTCTACCAAAGAACTTTATGCTTCAGATTCATCCTGGGTCATTGTATTCTGGAACAATCTGTCCGATTGTAAGGTTCAAATTTGATGGTCTACAAAAATTCCTTCTTTAAGTTTAGCTTTAGAAAGTGCAGAAAATTTGTCGCACAGATATTTAAAGCAGTCAAATTGTTTATCTAAAGCTTTATTTAACTACTTTATCAATCCTAACTTTATGTGAAGAGGAGGCAAAAGAACTAATTTTGGGTCAACTAGTGTATCACGTTGCACATTTTTTTGTCCCGGTACTAGTCTTTCTCTGAGTAGCCACTCTTTCTTAGCGTAATGTAAATTTCGTGCTCGAGAGTCCCACTCACATAAGAAACATAAACATGGATACTTTGTGAATCGAGACTGCTGGCCCAATAGCATGGATATTATTTTGAGATCTCCACAGAGTTGCCAACAATATTCGCTATACTTTATTTTATTTAGCAACAGCTAAAGATTCTCATATGTTTATTTCAGATGCACGGAGTTAGCAACAAGCACTGAGGCACAAGTATTACCATTGTGCAACAAGACACTCTTCAGAGTTCTCTTATAACTATCATTAAATAACCGCCATGATGTGGAATCGTAATTGTCAGCTCCCAGTTTCATGCCTACTTCAGAAATATTATGATAATACACCCGTGAGCCCTCTTGAGAAAAATATTCCGCGAACTCTTTTTCACGATGCTTATATCACGAAAATGTGGTACCTGGAACCAATAGATTTTTATTTTTCAGTTGTGATTCTAAGATTTGTGCAGCATTCTTCGATAGGCCCAAGTCATTTAGTTCAGCTTGGATAAATATTTGAGGTTAGTCTATCTCAGGATTGAATTCATCTTCATCGGTCTTTTCGTCTAAACTTGCATCTGATGATTGCTGTTGGATGGCGTGAAGAAAAGTTGAAGTAATAGGGATTCCTGATTCATGAGATACAGGTCGTTTAGCAGAAGGGAAATCAGGATATTGAATTTTCTGTATTACTGTAATTTTCTCCATACCATAGGAATATCGCAGGGTAAAGAATTACGTGCACCTTTTGTCTATTTTCTCAGTAGTTCGACACATTGAAAGCACACTTTGTGTAGAGCTCAAGATTTGTCCTGATCACCAAACTTTACAAGCGCCAAGAAGGTACTTGTTTGCACTAGTACATAATATCTCAAAAGGTTTTTTTTTTTAATTTTATAAAAAATTTTGACGTGATGGACTTAAACCAAATTCATATTCATGTCAAACTCAAAACACCAAAAATCATGTCAGTCTGTGTAATATTACTAATGAGCATAGTGGCCGCTTGTGATTGTTCTCTGTAATAAATCATTAACATGAAAATGCGGCCCTTATTAGATAATAAGATAAATAACTTTATCATGGATACAATCTACAGACAATGTTTATATCTACACTCTGGTAAGTTATTATTATTTAATTTGTGATTGTTCTATGAAATTAATTTTTAAATCTTATTTATATTTGCAGTAAATAAGGAACAATATATTCCAGTATCGAAAACAAGGAAAACTTTAAGCTAACGCTAACAACAGCACTAATTATCAAGGTAAACCCAACAAAATCTAAACAAAGAGCGGAAACTTTAAAAAGAAAATCATCCCCTAAGATTCGAAAAGTTAAAAATTCAAATAAAGAGCCTCGATCGCATTATAAGAGAGTCAGAGCTGTGTAATGAAAACCTTGTTAAAAGTTTTCTCCATTTATCGTTTCTCAGATAAATGTCTTTTCCAAAGTCAGGCTGGAAGACGGAAAAGAAAAATACTTTTTAGCTCTGAATCGAATGAAACTACTAACGTATGGCAGACAATTTTTGCGTCTTATTCTAGAAAAGTAGGTAATTCATTACGGTGATCTCTACTCAGTTTAGTAGATGCTTTATAAATCAGATACTTCAGTACGATGCCATGTATCACAATAACAACATTAAGTTGCTGAATCCGTAAAAAGTTACTTTCATCAGAAAAAAATAATTAGAAAAAAATGATAAAAGCTAAATAATTTTTATTTTAGTGAAACAAAAGCTTCCCCAATCCTATTCAATACATTCAATTGCCGATGACTTTAAATTTATTGCTATGGGAAAAACAAACAAAGATAAAAGTCAAAAGCTTACAGGACATTACATTACATATATATATATATATATATATATATATATATATATATATATATATATATATATATTGTTCTAGATGTATTGTTTGTGAATGATGAGCAATGAGTGTTTTTTTAATAATATAGGGTTTTTATCGCGGTTCTCAAAGAATTAGTTTGTAAGTACTTTTTTAAATTATCTTTATTATATCTATTATGAAACACATATATATCTAACCTAGCCAATGTAAATTTAAAATAAACTATCTTTAAATTGAAATTCTTATGAAACTAATTAAATTCTATAGACAATGTAAAATTTAAACAAACTATCTTCAAAATTGAAATTGTTATGACACTAACTAAATTATATTAACAAAATTTTGTACCTTTCTGTCACTGAATGCCTAAATGAACTGTTTTCCACTATATAGATTATAATCACCACTCAAATGTCTTCTTCTCAGCTTCGGTTATCCTTGTTTTTGTGAAATTACTTTTTCCAATTATCAGCTTCCACCAATTTAAGATATTTTTCTTCACATCATTTATAAACCACCAAGCAAACCAGCAAACGGCATTTATTTTTATTCAATTTTCAATATATCAATACCCAATCACCAAAAATATAATTTAATTTTAATATTCAATTAATACTTCTTCCATTATCATCATTTATACATAACATAATTTTTAATCTTCAATAATATTTTCTTTATACTGTTTCTTAATCCTGATTTAACTCACTATATTGAACAATTGTAACTGATTGACTGCCTCTAACTAATTTTCATACTAAAACTGGCCATCATAGTAACTGTAACTCATAACTGATTGACTAACTGAATGGACCCTAACTGAATGGACATCTTGAATCCAAATCACCGGGTATTTATATCTTTTTTCATGTTCCAGAATCATCTAGCAAGAAATCATGTTCCATTTGTTCTATTAAATACATGTCTGAATTTTCTGGAACAAACCATTTCGCAAACAAGGCCATCTCCGGTGATCTAGAGAATTCCTTACTTTTCTATTGATAATTTTGTTGACATTTAGGCTTTTCAGATCAGAATATACACTTAAATCAGTAACTATATATAAATTTAACAGTAACATTTTAAACTAACATTATTATAACCCCACTTTATATTCCTAATTATTAATTTCTATCTGTCACTTACTGTATAGTTGGTTGCCTAGTCACATGGCTCACTTAAATATATCTACAATATTATAATTATTAAAATACAACTTTTTACAATTATTATATGTTAATTTCTTAAAAATGCCCTCACATAAATATATTTTTATAAAATTCTCTAGTATATAACTTATTAAAATAACCAAATACTTTTAATATCTAATATTATCTAGTATATAACTTGTAAATTATTTTCTATAAACACCAATCATATCAATATATATATATATATATATATATATATATATATATATATATATATATATATATATATATATATATATATGTATATATATATATATATATATATATATATATATGTATATATATATATATATATATATATATATATATATATATATATATATATCACAAAATGATTGAGTCGAAGAAAACAGGTCAAAAATTAAGTCTAATATTTTAACCTTGGCAAAGAAAATTATTGGTGAAAGAAATACAAATAAAAATAAATCGTTTCTAAGACGAAGAATTCCACGGCTTTATACAGAAGTGTAGGAAAAATGTAAAGAAAACAAAAGCTTATCTGAAATACATGTCAACGAAAACATAAGAGGCATACCATAATTACAAGACAATGAAAAATGAAACACATGCATTTGCAAGAAAAATAAAAAATGATCACTGGGAACGCTTTTCGATAAAAAAATGTAACATGATTTTTACGGTCTGCAAAAGGAAATATGGCGCTTCATAAAAGGTCAAAGAATAAAGATAAAGAAACTAATAGAACCAAAACATATAGAAAAGGATACGTGGACTAACTACCTTAAAAAGCTCTATTTAGAGAAAGGATAAACGCTAGAACCGGAAATACCAGAAATTACCACAAATGAAGAATTTAATATAAATGTACAGGAAGTTCGAAAAATACTTGATATTCTGAAGAACAGAAAAGCAGCAGGTAAAGACGGAATACCAAACTAATTACTAAAGAGCAATACTGTGAAGCAACATTGACAGGACAATTATGAATAACAGTAGTTAATTATAAAACACAAAAAAATACCGAAAGAATGAAGAACGAGCGAACTAATTCTATTATTCAAAAAAGGACTTCTTCTTCTTTATGTACCATGTCTTTTCAGAACGTTGGTTACCATCCTAGCTATCTTAATTTTATTCACTGCCACCCTAAATAACATGCTTGTATCAACACCATACCAATCGTGCATGTTCTTCAACCATGAGGTTCTTTTTCGTCCTGGACTGCGTTTGCCTGCTATTTTTCCGTGCGTGATATTTTGTAGCAACCTATATTTGAGACCTCTCATTACATATCCGAAATTCTCCAGCTTTCTCTGCTTGATGCTTTTTATGATCTCAGTAGTCTTGCTGAGACGTTCTAGTATTGTGGACTTTCGAATCCTCTCCAACCAGGAAACTTTTAAAATTTTTGTATAGCACGACATTTCGAAAGCCTCAAGGTGATTTAGATCGATTTTATTCACAGTCCAAGACTCGACATCATAAAGTAAGATCGAAAACACGTAGCAGCAAAGTAGGCAGATCCTCAATGCCAATTTTAGGTCTATCTTACATAACACCTTGGACATCCTTCTAATAGCCGCTCTAGCCTGCTCCATCCCAGATCTAATTTCGCCGTGACTTTCTGCGTTACAGATTTAATTGCTGTCCAAGGTAAACGATTTTATCAACTTGCTCAAGTTTGACATTATTTACATATATAGACGGTTTTATATGCTGTTGTTTACTTATTACGATTTTTTTTGGTTTTCCGTATGTTCAGATGCAGACCTGCCTCCCTACAACTCTCAACGACACTATCAAGTAGTGTTTGCAGATATTATTGACTAGAAACTAGGAATACTGTATCGTACGCATATCGCAAATTATTGCTCTTTTAATATTAAGAGCCTGTAATTCCACACCATCTACTAAAACTGATGTTGTTTGATTCCAATATAAATTTGTAATTATTCGAACATCTCTGCCATCCAAGCAATGTCTTTTATAGCTTCGATCAATATAGAGTGCCTAACACGATCAAATGACCTTTGGAAGTCAATAAAACAACAGTATATGTCTACATATATATCTCGACATCTTTGAGCAAGTACGTTCATTCCAAACAGTGCCTCTCCCGTTCCAAACCCGTTACGGAAACCAAACTGTGTGTCATCCAGGTATTCCTCGCATTTATTGTAGATACGACCATGTATTACCTTCAAAAAAATTTTCAATAAGTGGTTTAACAAACTGATGGTTCTATAATTAGCACAGGTTTTTGCTGTTGTCTTCTTAAGTAGAGCTATAAACAGTAAATTAGACCAACCATCAGGCAGTTGGTCTCTAAAATATTGCTATCATTTATAAACTTGTATATTTCAGTTAAAATTTCATCAGGACCAGTCGGTCAGCCAACTTTTAATAATTGTATGGCTTTTATAACCTCAGATCGTGTTATTAGAGGTCCGTCGCAGTTAGTAATATCGGAAGGTGAACTACTCCTATCGTCTTTGAATAGGTTCGTGACGAAATTTTCCCATTCTTTAAGTGTGTCCTTTACTTAAAATATTACTTTATTATGTCCTGTAGCAATGCAGTTTGTTTCAAGACCAGCCGCTTCTTTCACTTTTTTTCACTCAAGTTCTTCAATGTCATGACGAAGTCATGAGGAGTCCTAATAAATCAGAGGATAAGTTTAGCAAATTTTTTTGTATAATACCTGTACGGTATTTGTATACTACTATCTGGTCACAAATGACTAATTATCAATTATTTTCTAACTTAACTTAATAAACAGCAAATACTTAAATTGCTACCCATGGGCTGTAAACGTGTAAAGTTGTCAAAGTTATTTATTTCAACGCTGCAATAGCTCGACTATTCTATACGTAAATATGTATATATATATATATATATATATATATATATATATATATATATATATATATATATATATTCGGTTTTTTATAACGTCTAACGACGTTGTCCGACTCCCAAACGCCACTGTATTCTGTCTTGAGTTAGGTCTTTGTCCAGATTTCGAGCGCTAATCGCTTTCCTAACTCCCAGGTTCCAGCTCTGTGGTGGTCTTCCTCGTTTTCTCTTCTCTGGGGGTTGCCACATCATCGTTTTTTTAGGCAATCTTTCGTCCCCCATTCGGCTCACATGCCCATACCATATGAGCTGTTTTCTCTCAATATCCTCAACTATAGTGCCCTCTATACCCATTTGTTGTTTTATCACTTCATTCCGTATTCTGTCGGCTCTTGATATTCTCATCGATCTTCTGATGGCATCCATTTCCGTGGCTTCGACCTTTTTCTTATATTTTTCGGTTATTCTCCATGTCTCAGCTCCATAAAGTAGGCTAGTTTTAACCATTGTCTCATAGATGTTCCATTTTCTTTTCTTTGATATTTCTTTACTCCATAGAATTCCGTTCAAACATGCTATAGCTCTTCGTGCTTGTACAATTCGATGTTCTATTTCTCGTTCGTCTTTTCCACTACGGTCGAAGATGACGCCCAGGTATTTATATTCGTTGCATGGATTTATTTTTTGATTGTCATCGATATCGAGTTGTTCTGCTTCAGCTCCAATTGAGAGGTATTTTGTCTTTTCTAAATTAATATTTAATCCCCATTTCTGGTATTCTTCAATTAGTTTTCTAAGCATGTATTCCATGTCATCTTTGTCATTTGAGATAACCACCTGATCATCTGCAAACTGTAAAGTATATATGTAATCCTGATCGTTTAATTGTATACCCATTCCTTTGACTTTCCTTTTCCATTGTTTCAAAGCTGCAGAGATATAAATCTTAAATAGAGTCGGAGAGATACAACTTAGTCTATACGTAAATAATTGTATAAAACACTACATGTTTTAACTACAATTTCAGTATTCGCCAGAGATACGTCCATAGTTCTTCTCAGGATACGAAATCTACTACCCATTATGCCAAAGGCATTTTCTACAACTCTTCTAACTCTGAAAATTCTGTAATTAAACACTCTTTCCAATACTGATAATTTTTTGGTTCTTGGATAGGGCTTCATAATATTATTACTCAATGAAAACGCAAATTCTACTATTAAAAAGTATGCTATATTTTTATCAATTCCGGGTAATGTGGATGGATCAGGAATATTAATTTGTTTCCAGTATTTAAAGCATCATATAAAGTTCTATTTTTGTATATGCCATCATCAGATATACGTCCATTGCATCCTACATCTATATAAACAAATTTATAATGAACATCTACAGCTAAGAGTAGTTGTGGTACTAGTAGTAGCTAATTGTAGTTGAAGTACATAGATCCTTCATTGCGTGGCGCAGTAATGGCTGTATGTTTTTCTTCAATAGCCTCCAGGACGTGTGGAAAATTTAATAATTCTTTAAAATCTTAATCTCTTACCACTGATCTTGTGTAGATGGTACCTACAGTAACAAAAAATACTTAATAAAGGTATCAATTATCTCTTTTGTTTTCTCGGCAACAGTTGTCAACGAAATAAAAAACAACACTCTTGCAGAGAGCCAGCGGCCAAGTACGTCAAAAGCTCATGCTACACCTACCGTATATCCTGAGGATCCCCGAATAAAGAAAAAAAACAAGAGGACCATCGAAGCAGAACCATAGGAAGATATAGCACTAAGGAAGACTATAACACATTTTGCACAAATTGGACAACAGAATGATGAGTTTGAAGCTTTTCGAAGTTCTGTTGCTGCTCAGTTACATGCTTTACCAATGACTGATGCCCTTGAACTTCAAATGGAGTTACAACAATTAATCACACAAAAACATATACAACTTCTATGAAAAAAAACTTCATCTGCACCGTCAATCTACGCAAGTAATCAGTCGCCGTTGTCGAGTAACAATGAACAATTATCGTCAGTGTACTCTCTATACTCAACTAATGAATATTTGTCAAGTCAGTGCCGTTTTCCTAATACTAAGGACACGTCACAATCATTACAAAATGACCAGCACCAGGATATATTAGGTTAGTCACTAAGAGAAGCAGATATTACTGATGCGTACACGTACATACCCTTATGAACACATAAAAGATAGATAAACTAAATCAATAAAAAATATTTTTGTAATTTGTATTGATAATTCTTTTTCATTTTTCACTTACCTTTAATATATTTCGGTTGAAAAGTCGTATAAATTGCACTACAAACTTAAGGAATTATGGTTGATATTGTACTTCTTCCAACTCTAGATGGATACTCCAGGGATTGGTGGCTATCTACAGTAGCAAAATAGCGCAAAGTTATTGCTAGTTTAACCTTGGAGCTAATAGCATTGCTCATAACAGTTTGCTGATAGTTAATATTTGCTCTTATCTCTAAAAAATAAAATAAAAAATACTGAACAACATACACTGATATGTACACGTACCTGTTCAAATAGCTCAGGAAATTCGTAATGTGATACTCGTAAAAAATTGTGCTACATCCTACTATCTGCATTTAAAATGTCATTTAATAATTTATTTTTAATGCAATAACTATGCCTGTCTAACAAAAATCGGCTAACCCAAACACGGCGAGTTTTTTTGTTTGTCATTGCTTTCGAAGTTGGTATTCTTTTTTTTCTGTTTATTACAGAATAAATTATAAATAATAGTGACACTGCAGCATGTATTCTTCTGTTATTTGCCATTTTTGAAATAAACTATTATACAAGTAGTTGGATACACTATTTACCAAAACTTCTTAATAACTACTAGGTTCTTTCATAATAGTTACTTTTATGCTACTATTATCATCTGACGCCGGCTTTACATTTGCAAAATTTCGATAGACAGCTTGTCTGTGACTATTTTTGTGTTTTCCACTTCACTTTTGTTGTTGCCTAAAATGGTAATTGGATCTTCCAAGCAAACAAGGCTTCTGATGTTCTTTGGACTCATGTTTAATTAGTAAACACATACCATACTACAATTTAGAAACAATAGAATCTGTAATGTACTTTTATTTTTACACTAATAATTGTATGTATTTTTATTATTTTTTTTTTATTATTCTCGTCAATTTGATCTTAATAAAAACATTCTCGCAGCAGGACTACAGGTCGCAAAGAAAACAAGGACTAAGGAAAAAAAAATAGGCAATGAAACTAAACAGCTAATAATAGAAAAAAGACAACTACTAGCGTAAAACAAACGCTATACTCAAGAATACAGAGAACTTAATAAAACAATTAGAAGCAAAACGCGACATACAAAAATGGAACAAGAACTTAATAGAACTTAACAGAGGCGTAAAATGTCTAAGACCCGCACTGGGAGTTCAAAATATCATCAAAATTAAAGACGCCAACAATAAGGAAGAGAAGGACAAATGTAAAATAAAAAATATTGTCAAAGACTTCATTGTACAGCTCGCAAGGCCTAATGAAACAACAAATGAAAACGTCAAAAGAAAAATAAAAAACGTTGGATCAGAAGTACTACCAAATATAAAGTGGTAATAAGTATATATATATATATATATATATATATATATATATATATATATATATATATATATATATATATATATATATATAATAGGTATAATTGCCGAGCTCTTGAAAACAAGCAAGACATTAATAATCCCTGTACTAACAGAGCTATTTAATAGATTTCTCCATAATAGCAAGATCCCTAAAGACTGGAACGAGTGTCTAGTAATATTCTTACACAAAAAAGGGGACAAATGTGATCTACAGAATTATAGACCTATATCGTTGTTCAGTCGACTATACAAACTATTTATACAAACTATTTATGAGAATTATTAACAACCTGTTAACCTACAAAATGGACAATTACCAACCGGTTGAACAGTACATTAGACCATCTGCTGACAATGAGAACATTGATAGAGAAGGCAAATGAATACCAACTACTCGTATTTCTTGCCTTCGTCGACTATGAAAAGGCGTTTGATAGTATCGAGATGTGGGCCATAGAACAAACTAATAATAATTGTAGAATAGATTGGAGATATAGGCAACTAATACATACACAATACTAATACAATATATATGAAAATGCAACTATGATAGTACAACTAGACGAAAATACAAATACCATCCCCATTAAGACAGGAGTGAGACAAGGAGACGTAATATCGCCAAAGCTTTTTAACCTAGCCCTAAAAGACGTCTTCAAAACTACAAATTGGTCAACCTATCACATTAACGTTAATGGCAACAAGTTAAACCACCTCAGATTCGCTGACGACATAGTGATTATAGCGAACACATTCGAGGAACTGCAAATTATGATGGGGGAACTAACAGCCAGCTCCCAATACGTCGGCCTAACAATGAATATGAAAAAACCAAAAATAATGTTAAACACAGATGACCACAGACGTATAACTATAAATTGCAGTGAGATAGAACAAATCCAGGAATATATCTACCTAGGCTAAATCCTAGAGAACAAAGAGGACCAAAGTGCGAAAATTACTTTAAGAGCAAGACTAGCATAGGCAGGATATGGAAAACTTAGTTGGATACTTATAAATCAAATACCCCAATACTTCAGGAGCAAAGTGTTCAACCAATGCATCCTTCCTATCATAACATATGGATGTCAAACCTGGACCCTAACCAAGGCAAACATGAATAAACTAGCCCCAACAGAAAGAACAATGGAAAGAGCAATGCTAGGTATACAACTGTCAGATAAAAAGAGGAACGACTGGGTAAGATCCAAAACAAAAGTCGAGGACATAGCAAAAAAAAATTGCCAAACTTAAATGGAGCTTAGCGGGCTACACTGCTAGACAAAAAGACCAACGTTGGAATACTACAATACAACATTGGAGATCTTACGAAAGTAAACGACCAAGAGGAAGACCACAGATGAGATGGGTTGATGACATTAAAAGAATAGCCCGAACAAATTGGAAATATGTTGCTCAGAATAGAGACCGATGGAAGGAGTTGGGAGAGGCCTATGTCCAAACATGGACGACAGAAGGCTAAGAAGAAGAAGAATTGTATATATTTCTTAAATAAATGTAAAACCTTAACACCTTTATCAACGTCTGTTTCTGCCTTGCAATTCTTAGAAGGCACAGATTAAAGCGGAATTCTTGAATTTGGTTTCGAAAATTAGTCTACGATTTTATTATCAGATGTCGCTACATTGCGTCTATACGAAGCCATGTTATAGTTGCTTCCTAAGACAGAGAAGATTTGTTTCACGTTCAGAGCGCTTGCGAAAGCCGTTCTGATGATGCCTATTGGGCTGAAATACGTATAAACGGATGCGCAAGCTCCCTGTACGTGAAATAAAATCTTAACTGTCTTTTCCTTGTTATTTCGATATACTCTGTACGAGTACTAGAAACCAATTCGCTAAGAATTTTGCTTAGTTGAAGAAATATGTTGTGGAATGCAATTTTTAGATTCCCCATGTCTCTCTTAACACCTTTATCAACGTCTGTTTTTGCCTTGCAATTCTTAGAAGGCACAGATTAAAGCGGAATTCTTGAATTTGGTTTCGAAAATTAGTCTACGATTTTATTATCAGATGTCGCTACATTGCGTCTATACGAAGCCATGTTATAGTTGCTTCCTAAGACAGAGAAGATTTGTTTCACGTTCAGAGCGCTTGAGAAAGCCGTTCTGATGATGCCTATTGGGCTGAAATACGTATAAACGGATGCGCAAGCTCCCTGTACGTGAAATAAAATCTTAACTGTCTTTTCCTTGTTAAATGTAAAATACATTATCAGTTAAAACCATATTTTGGCTTGTCTTCGAAATTGCTTTAAATATTGGTGCAATTATCAATTATCTTTTTCAATACAGCGGAGAGTTTAGGTAAAATCTTTCATCCCCAATCCAAAATAGTTGCATATTTTTGAAATGTACTATACATCCATTTACCCAAAAATTCACATTTGTCTTTCATAATGTAAGTTCGTTCAGGAAATATTTAAATTTTGTCCAAAGATTTCAGTTTAAATTATGCATGATCTACCGTAATTCAATCTTTCTTTTGAACTCAACAAAACTTCCGTGGATAGTGTGCAGCCATTCATTTTACAATTATGAAACATTTTACAAGCTTCAACTTAGCTATAGCAATAGTAGCTTCAACGGAGAACATTTACACAACCCACCAACGTTATATCTCTAAAGAGGTTTATATTGTACGGTATTATGAAAAATAATTTAAATAAGTGACTTGAATACACATTCAAAATGGTTTGCTGCAAACCTTGCATTTATGGATACCATTTTAATTAGTTGTTCATACGTGAACTTCTAACTAAAGGGTACTTTGCAATATAAAAAGGGCTTATTAAGCTAGTCCAGAATAACTAACAAAAACGCAACTCAGATCAGTTTAACATATAGTATTTTTAAAAATTCTACCAATCAACGAGCAGTTTTAATTGTTGAAATGAAATAAGTTTTATAAATTCTTTATAAAAATTTGGAGTGTTTTTAGTTTAAAACATTGCTACCTATCCCTTTTTTATATTAAATAATAACAGCTTATTAAATAATAACAGCTTATTACATGTGTCACAGATACGATTATTAATATGTATGATCACAATTTTTGAAACAGGAAGCTCAAATGTGAAGTTCAAATATCGGACGTTTGCAAGAAGTTACTTCAAAAAGATAATATTAAATATTAGATACATTTGACACTAATTATAATAGAAGTACGGGTGTAAGCGACTAACTTTTCATGTTAACCTTTTAAAAATATAAAAAACAATAAACGAAGATAAGAAACGCTTCCTACACAATTCTGTTACTTTGTCAGTGATACTAGCCAACTTTCAATGTCGCCGTCTAACCAAACTCTACCTCTATTATCACACCAAAGCACCATTTTACAACATACCGAGTCAGAATTACTCAATTTAAATACAGAAGAAACAGGAAATAAAGAAACGCATTCAAAACGTTCTCGAAACGAAATGAAGCCATCTCTTCAGAAACTGACACTGCACCTCAAAAAAGCCCATTTGTAACACCAACAGGAACTCGAAAAAAGCCAAAGAAAACTAAACTTGTAAAAAAGCATTCGGATTTATCCTTCTCATCCATGATAGAACCAGCTAAAACTTTCATATCGAATCACGAACCATCATTTCCACTGAACATTGAACAATTAGCCCTCCTACTAGACAACACAGCCGGCTTATCTAATCCCATAATCTTGATCAAGGATTTCACTTCTGATTTGCTAGGTCTCTCTAATATGTTAAAACAAATCGGTCCCTATTTAAAAGAAAGGTCAATAAAATCAAGACTAACTAACTTAAGCAAAAAAATATTTGCTTATCTTGGAGAGGTGGGCTCTGAATTAGAAAGTGATGCATCACAAAACAGCACTTATTAGCAGCTATCGTTTAGTTTTTATTTAAATTTTTTATTTCTTAAATTGTAACGATGCTCTGATCGTTTAACAGTTCGAACCGTGGGAGTGTCAATATTTGCGCATCCACTTCTACAACGTGACGGCGTAGTGGGATTCAGAACGGCTATTTAAGGCGTGTGAATAGCGGAATTAGATAGTCTTGTAGCTAGCTCTCTAGGCTCCCTGACTCGCCGGTGTAGTGAACCTGCGAGCCATCTCGGACAGAGAGATTTCCGTATTGAGGATCATACTCTGTCCCTAACCAAGCGGAACCCATCGGTGTTGTGTATTGAGCATTACCGTGGATCTGCACAGAACCAACCGGGACGGGGAGATTTCCGTATTGAGGATCATACTCTGTCAAGCGGAACCCGTCGGTATTGTGTATTGAACATTGCCATGGGTCTGCACAGCCAAATATTTTGTTTGCGAGCGTATTCGGAGCTTTCGCTGAATTGAAGCGAAAGCGAGTATAAATCTGCGCGCGATCGATTTCCCCCATTTCGTTTCTTATTAGTACTAATTAATTTCTTTTCTTTTATAGACGTTCGCCGAGGACTTCGTTCATCGCGGGATCCAGACGGGGACGTAGAATTCGTTTTAGTTTTATTCATTGTATAAGTATACAACGTAGAATTCCTTTTTATTTTTATTTATTGTAGATATACTAAATTAATAGATTTATTTTTATTTCAAACCTGTGTTTCACTGAGTCTGTCGCCCCGAAAGAGCTACCCATCACAACATTCAACTCGATCATACAATGGAATATCGATGGATTCTTGCATCGCTTGGCTATGCTATATATTATCATTGCTGAAAACTGTCCAGACATAATCTGTCTACAAGAGACCAATTTAAAACCCCAACAGAAATACAGTCCTAAACAATACATTTGCTTCCGTAAAGACAGGATGTTTGTTAACCATGCTAGTGGTGGTGTTATGACATTAGTAAAAAAATCTTTCGATTTGCTTTCGGCCAGTGAACGCCCCCTGTGCGACCTATGTGCTACGCCTCTTACCGTCGTCCATTTATTAATTGAGTGTCCAAAATACCATAGAGAACGTTCAATAAACAATATATTAAATACTCTACCAGATTTATTAGGAGAAAACTGACACGTAAAAAACTTATTAAATTACCTAAGGTCAATTAATATTTTGTATCAGATTTAAAGTTTTGCTTACTTAATAACGCCGCTAATAACCTGTTGGTGGGTGCGGCAATGTTTCATATTAAAAAAAAATAAATGAAGATAAATAGTTCAAAGATAATATAATAAACTGACTGTTATTCGATTAAGAAGAATAAAACAACATAAAGCACTTACTATTAACGTACCAGACATTACTACAAGATGGACAGAAATAGTAAAATAAATACGATTCTCGTTATCTAGCTTCGACCATCTAATGCACAAAATAAATGATTATTATCCCGATTTAGCCATACGGCTCACACTCCCTCTAAGGGGAAAAGTCACTCATCCTAGATACCTACGGTATCAAAAGGATTGAGCTCTGGCGGGACCCTTTTCGTGTTATCGAGCCCTAGGTGACTTGGTATGTTGGAGTATCTCCCAAAAATTTTCGTACACATCTGGATGTCGCGAGGAGTACAGCTTTCCGTATGGTCTTATCGAGATGTTCATTTAGACCCAGCTGTTTCATGTTCTCTAGGAGGTTTTTGGGAATAACACCAGTAGTAGATAGAATAATGGGTGCTGTCTGGGTACTTTCCATTCTCCTGATTTGTATTTCTAGATTTCTGTACTTGGCGATCTTTTCGTTGTATTTAACACGTAAATTATTGGTGTTGTGTATCGCCACATCAATAAGTGTTGTTTTCCTAGTAAGTTTATTAACTATCCAGATTTAGCCATACGGCTCACACTCCCTGTATGGGGAACATTCATTCGCTCATCCCAGATACCTACGGTATCAAAAGGATTGAGCTCTGGTGGGACTCTTTCCATGTTATCGAGTCCTAGGTGACTTTTTACGTCGGTGTATCTCCCAAAAATTTTCGCACGCATCTGGACGTCGAAAGTAGCACAGCTTTCTGCATGATCTTATATAGATGTTCATTTAGACCCAGCTTTTTTATGTTTTCTAGGATGTTCTTTGGGATGACTCCAGTGGTAGAAAGAATAATAGGTATCGTCTGGGTACTTTCCATTCTCCATTGTCTCCTTATTTATATTTCCAGATCTCTTTACTTGGCGATCTTTTCGTTATACTTTATATATATATATATATATATATATATATATATATATATATATATATATTTATATATATATATATATATATATATATATATATATATATATATATATATATGTATATATACAAGGATTTCCACAGTTTTCACTGTATTCCTTCACTCAACCGTTTTCTCCAATTTTTCCTGTTTAGCCAGTCCCCTTCCTGTAGGTTTCTTCTACTCATTGCTTCGTCCACCTCACCTCTGAAAGATCTTCGGGGTCTGCCTCTCTTTCTTCTTCCTATCGGGCTCCACTCTGTTATTATATTTATCCACCGATTTTGGTCTGCTCTTCTGACATGTCCGTACCAGGTTAACCTCTTCTGTTTGATGTAGTCTATTATGTCGGAGTTCATGCCCATTCTCCTCTTAATCTCCATGTTATTTATCCTATCTCTTCTTGTTACTCTGCAGCTTCTCCTTAGAAATTCCATCTCTGTTGCTCTTATTTTGTTTTTGGTTTTGTTATTTATTGTCCAATTTTCACACCCCTAAGTGAGGATACTTCTTGTCATGGTATTATATATTTTTTTCTTTGTTTTCATGCTGATGTTCTTATCCCATAGTACCGGGTTCAATTTTCGTATGCAGTCTCTTGTTTGTCCTAGTCTATTTTTTATATCTTCCTCCGTTGTTCCTTTGTTTGATATTATGAAACCTAAATACTTATACTTGTCTGTTCCTTTGATTTGTTTGCCTTCGTCTATTTCCAGCTGTTTTATTTCTGTATTCTCCGTTGTTAGGTATTCAGTTTATACTTAACACGCAGATTATTGTTGTTAGGTATCGCCACATCGATTAGTGTTGTTTGTCTTGTTAGTTTAATAACTAGCACGAGATCTGGTCTATTATGTGCTACAGTTTGGTCTGTGAGCACAGTGCGATCACAGTATAGCTTGTAGTTGTCATTCTCAAGCATACTCTCAGGAACGTATTGATAATATGGGAGATGGTTTGTTTGTAGAAGTCCCAGTTTAAAAGCTATCTCTTGATGGAGGATCTTTCCTACTGAGTCATGCCGTTTCTTATAGTCAGTTGCAGCAAATGCCTGGCAGCCCCCGGTAAGATGTTGGATGGTTTCTTGGCTTGACATCCATATCGGCATTTGTCGTTTTGGACCTGAGGGTCTTTGACGATATATTTCAGGTAAATTTTGGATGGTATAACCTGATCCTGAATGGCGAGTAATGAACCTTCTGTTTCAGGGAACATTTTTCCTGATGTCAGCCAATAGTTCGATGCTATATTGTCGACATAGTCTTGACTGACTTTATTCGGATGTCGCCCATGCAGAGGTTTACCCAGCCAGATGCGCATTTTTTCGTTCTTAGTAAGATGGTTTGTGCGCATTTCTTGTTCCCTAAGTTTAATCGGTGTTGTGTCATCTACTGCACAAATCGCGCGATGAAGAGTAGATGTCTCCGCCTGCACCTGAAAATAAGTTCGTAAATTAGTAATCTGTTTTTCTAATTGCTCGCTTATATCAATAAGTCCTCGTCCTCCTAAATACCGCGGTTATGTTGTTATTTCTACTGCACATCAAGGATGGTGTTTTTGTGCCTTTGTAAGGTATGTTCATACTTTTCGCTGAAGAGTTTTTATATCCGTTTTAGTCCACTTATTAATCCCAAATGAGTAGCTAAGGAACTGCTATACTGCCAACCACTAGGAATTACCCCATTCTAAATCATCTTAGGTACACTGATAATATAGTTATAATGGCACCCAAATGCAACAAATTGGAGGGGAAGATGGAAGAGTTACATATTAAATAGGTGTAGAAGAGACAATAAAGCAGTAAAATGGCCAAAACCTACCAAATTTTTGCAGTAGGATGGATCCCAATGAAACATTTTACATTCAATTTGTGTATCAGGAAATTTTGTTAACAAAACTGATGATGTGCAAATAAAAATTGTAATATTGAACAAGGCAAATGCATTTTGCAAAGAGCATTTCGAAGTAATGAAAAATGATAAATTTGTAAATCGGAAAGAATTGACGGAAATGAGTTAAATATTGCTACTCGCGGATTTTTGGGATTAATGAACAAGAATATCATGACGGCGACGATCTCTGTGGTACCTGATGCACCTGGGTCCTGCCTCCTAGAGTTTTGTAGTAATTTGATACAAAACCAGTGCAAATTCTGTATTTGGCAATTTTTGGGATTGTTGATAATGAATATCATGAGGGTGATGGTCTCCGCTTGAACTTGCTTAAGACTGACAGAACTGGAAAAAATTAGGTGAGAACTATGTTCAAATTTAGACGCAGAAGACTGGATGAAGATGAATTATTTTTTTACAACATTGTTTGATAGTAAGCTTTGGGGTCACTATTGGCCCCATTGGTATTACGTGTCACAAAAAAATCTGGTACTATGAGGGATAAGAAAGTTGCAAAATTTTTAATTTCGCGTTTGGAATCATCTTGTATATTAAATATCTTTCTAATATTGTTCTGAAGCTATTTTCTTGTGCCATCTTAATGCAACTTGCTATTTTTGTTGGAAATAAGTCACAATTTTGTTTTTTTTTATTGATTTATTTAATGTCGTCCGAAGCACTGAGGTTATAGACGACAACAATGAAAAATACATATTAGAACAAAGAAAGATAAATATTAATTACATACTAACATGGAAGAAGATTCATATATGTAATTTGTGATACAGACTAGATTTTAATTTAAATATCTTTTATCCATATAGCCGTTAAAAACTTTATAATATTATTTAGATGATTGTTGTCTATAAGAAGCTTGCCTATGTCGCTGGGAAGGTTGAGTTTACTTCTCGTTTCCTGGAAAATTTGACATTCGGTTAAAATATGTTTTTTTGTACTGTTGGTTTGACACTGGTTGCAGTAGGGAGGATTGTCTCTTGTAATTCAGACCAAAAATTATGAAGTACGATATTAACCAACTGAAAAATAAAACAGTAAAGGACAAGGTACAAAAAAGCCTAAAAAAAACGTGGGCTCGTACAGAAAAACCATAGGCTCGTACAGAAACAGATAACACAGATGTAGAACTAGAAAATTTGCACAAAGTAAGTTAAAAAATAACAGAGAAATACTTAAAACGTGAAAGAACAAATAAAAAGGAATGGATGATGGAGGAGATTCTATGTATGATGGAAGACAGAAGAAACGCTAAAGATAATAAGAATTACTACAACAACATAAATTGTAACAGTCGTTACTTTTATTACAATTTGTATTTAAATAATAAACAATTTATATGAAAATAATTTCAGAGATGTAGTATGGGTTGCCTAACTTTAAGTGTTCATTTGCCCATTAAGTGTGTATTGTTAATAATTTAAGTTGTCACTCTGTTCTAATTTGGTACCATTGCGGACAAGAGAAATGACAGGAGATTAAGGGAAGTGGAAAAATGGCTCTTCTTGGTTAATTAACTGTGAATTAAAATTCACTTTTGATCGAGAGTTTGGAGTGGTACAAGTGGCAGTTAGCGAAAGAAAATCCAATTAATGCATAGAATTTCCTTCACTTCAAGAAGTTAAATATTCTAAGTATACCATAACGATTTAATTGACGGTGTTTTCGCAAACTCGGGAGGTGAAGTGAGATTTCTAGCACGGAATTGATTAGCTATCTGGTAAATAATAATTTTTTATATTATAAACATTAGAGTATTTTATCTATATCCTATTATTCAGATTCATTATTTCATATTTTAATATAGTATTTTGTCCAAGGCCATTATATTTTTACTCTATGTGAAGCAAGGTCACGCTACATCCGATTGGATGGGTTTTTTTATCTACCATAATTATCTTTTTGCTCCGGTTTCTTATGCTGAAAGAAACTTTCCTCACTTCTTCTTTGATTTCTTTTTATCAATGTTGAGATTAGAAGTAACGGGGAATTGTTTTCAGCCACCTACCATGGAATTATAAATTTCCATCAGAACATCCGAGGGAGAGTACCACTTCAACTCTATTAGAATCAGGGTCATTGGGACAAGCCACAGGGAGTATTATCTACTCCACCCTCATTTTTTCTCCAGCCTGCACCTAGAGGTAGGGCAGGACAGTCATCATCGAACTAAGCCAATTAGCACCAGCTCCGTGCTAATTTCGGACCTCAAGGAGGACTTCGCTGGGACACCGAAGCTATTCGGGAGTATCCTTCCAGACAACTGTTTCACCTAGGAGGACAGTTGGTTTTTACTTCAGAACTATATATATATCTTGTTTCACCAGTTATAGGTTTTTTTTATAACATATATATATATTAATTAATATAACTCCCCTTGGTGTAAGGTATCGGTAAGTTTGAGCTCAAATTCTAACCAGAGATTATCTTCCATTGTTTTTTGTATTAAACATTTATTTCTTTATTAACTTTAATTATTTCATTATTAACTTTAATTATTTCATTATTTGTCTACTTAACTAATTTTTTATATTTCATCTTGCGTAATTAACTCCGGTTATTATCCCTTCAGGATAATATACCGTTTCAATTGTTTAATTTGGCTTGTTCCCATTTATATATATTATTTTGTTTGTATGTGCATTTAGAGTTGTTTAACAATATTGTTGGTCATATTGTAGGTAAGTTTGATATATTTACTTGGCTATACGTTCTTCCAACGTTAGCATTATTTTGTTTAAGGTTGTTTTAACCTAGATGTAGGTTGTACACTCTATATCAGAGTTATTCTGTGTAGTTTTCAACTTTTTATTATAGTTGTTTTCAACATTTCTTTTTTTAAAATATTATATCGTGAAATTTTCATATACTTTTTGGTAACTTAGAGATTGTCAGAATCTAAGAAGTTATATTTAATAAACTTGAATTTGTTTTGCATATAATTTTTATTAATATTTCCTTACCTTTTTACATTTACAGCATTTTTGTTTATTAAATCAACTTTAATTAATATTAGCAGTATACGATACCTGGAAGAGTGACTGTTACTCTTTTTAGAGTATTATCCCTCTTCTGGTGCCCTCAATTTGTTTTCTTTGTTAATTTTCATTATATATATTTATTTTTCCTATCTTCTTTTCTATCCATCATACATATTTTCCTGATTTACTGTCTTTAAAAGGCATGCAAATTGGCCGTATCCATCCTTGAGTTTCTAGTGGTCATTCTCTTGCCTACATTGCTAGCCTAGCCACATTCCGTTCTATATATTTTTTTTTCATACTTCTTTACTTAATTGTTATCTATTTTATCCCATATATATAGACCACTCTTCTTATACTTCTCTCCTCCTACACACCCCAGTATTTTGCTACATCGGCGTCCCAACGCGGTGCCTTTTCCAAGTTTTTGGTTTTAAGACAGTAGCTTTTAGCTGATTTCTTTTTTTTCTTACTTGAGTTTTTGTATTTTTGCTTTTTCTTTTTTTACTCATATTATTGCTGATTTATTCTATCTTTAAATTTTTTATTAATACTAAACAGGTATACTTATACTGCTGTATTGATTTATTAGATTTATTAGTTATTAATATTTTGAGACCTCAGTGATAGGTTATAGTAGTACAACTTACATTCTAGGTTGAATTTTGTATTTTTATTGAGAACTTATATTTACTTACTTACCTACACATACTTATATCGTATATTATATAAACTTTTATTCCTACAGCCAACAGTATTATACTTATAGGTACTATTAATTGTTGCATATATATTAATATTTGGTTTAGAATAGTTATAATTTACATATAACTAGAAATTATTTTTGAGTATTTTAGTAAGATAACTAAGGTATTTATTTGATTATATATATATTATTTTTGCTGGCTATTTTGATCTTGGTGGTGTGTTGCTAATAACTTGGCCACATTTTTTTTTTTCACAAATCAGTTCCGAAATTAACTACTAATCATGAAACGTTGAATCCGCCTGTTTTAAGTGATCACAGATGGTCAACTACCAATTCTTCTTTACCCAGTAGCGTTAAACACAATTCTAATGATTACAGTAGTGAAATAGTTCCATTATCAGTATCAATTTTTAGGTTTGTTGATGATGATGATATGTCTATGGTTGTACCATATAATATTTATAACCAATCAAATACTTTAGATTTGCGATTCTTTGTTGGCGATAGAGTTTTAAAGAGAAACTTTGTAAAATCAAGTAAAGGTGATGCTATTTCGGCAAAATTTTGCCAGAAATACATTCCGTGTACGGTTGTAAGGGTAATATCTCCTTTGGTATATGAATTAAGGGACAATTCGTCCAACAAACGAATTGGTCAATTTCATGTAAAGGATTTACTGCCTGATAACACCATCGACGAGGTTAGTTCTTCATCCTCAGAAGAAGACTAACTTAACACTTTCGTTTAAGCTAATCTCTTTCTCTGTTTGTCTTTAGCTTATTTTGATTATATTTTGCATTTTAGTCTAAGATTTTCTTAATCACCAGATAACGTAGGTACACCGCTTTTTTTTGTATCTTTTGGCATTGGTTAATGACTTCTATAACTTATTAGATAATTAGTATCTTCACTTCTATTGCACTTCATAATGAATTAATATTCTTAAGTACTAATCTTCCCAGGAGAATTACTCCTTTTAACCTCTTATGATACGAGGGTTGTTTAGTATATATTTACATATTTAGATTTATACTTATAGTTAATCCTATTACTGATAAGGAACTATGGAACCATGTTGTTACACTACTGGATCATATATTGTGTGTTATATCTTTGATATTTGATTCCTTAGTATTTGTTTTGATATATTTGTTCAATATTTGCCAATTTGGAAAGATGTTGTGATTTTTTTTATCTTTGGCCTGCTTTATTCTCACTTGTCACGAAAATCTTAAATACTCTACAATAATTTATGTCCTGATTCCATATACAGGATGGTTCTGGAATTCGTTTGGAATTTTGAAGTAGGTAAGGATGACCGGTGTCCTTCTTATTTCTTCTTATTTATTCTTCTGAATTTTCTGTCAATGAATCTGTCAATACTCAGCTTTAGTGAATACGTGGGTTCGAGATTGTTGCTCAGCAACTGATCACTGCTGCTCAATTAGGTTCGTACTATATGTGTTTATTGCAGAGTAGGCAGATGTTTATGCCTCATAATATTTCTGGTCAGGAAATGCTCGCGACATGTCCTAACCATTCTTGTGTGATTGTCCAAATATTCCAGTTACCTTTTTACAACTTGATAGGGAAGTTTAATTAGTTCATATTAGTTATCTTACTTCAGGTTATGTTTTTTTCTTTAACTATCCCTAGACATGTCAAGTTAGTCGACATGTCAAGTTAGTCATTTTCATTATTTAAGAGTTTAGACAAATGAGTTGTCCTCTTAGTGTAATCCCACTTCTTTCCTTAGGCATAAATTGCTGTTTAGATGTAGGACTATTCCCGGATAATTCCATGCTGCGAGAACTTGTTATAAATCTACAGTTTTGTTCAAAATTGATTGCTTGTTCTCGACATATTTTTTTTTATATCGTTAGTAATGGTATTATAGGAAAAGTCCACCACTTATATTTTCTTAGGATTTCTATTGGAATTTTATCGGTGTCTGGTTATTCTCATACATCTGTTGTAGCCACATGCTATAGTTAGCGAATACCAGCACCCCAGTATTTTGCTACAAAATAACGAAATAAAAAGGGCTATTAAAATAGCAAAAGAAAATTGGTTTAGCGCGAAGTGTACAGAAATAGAGTCATTACAACAAAAACATGATTCATTTAACCTCCATAAAAAGATTAAAGAAGCGGCAGGCTTATATAAACACAAGAACACTGGATTCCTTACAGATAATCAGGAAAACATAGTACTGGAAATAGAACATAAAAGAGATATTTGGATTAAATACGTAAAAAAAACTTTTGAAGATATACGAAGTAACACTGGTATTACAACAAACACCAATTGCGAATCTGGACCACCATTTACAGTCGAAAAGTAAAATATGCCATCAAAAGCACCAAAGATGGTAAAGCAGTAGGCCCTGATAATTTTCACTCAGAATTCTTAAAACTTATGGACTATGATGGCATAAAATGGTTAACAAATATATTTAACAGTATATATGATACGGGCGTGGTTCCCCAAGAGTGGTTAATGTCAACTTTTATAAATCTTCCAAAAAAACCCAATGCGAGAAAGTGCGAAGACTATAGAATTATAAGCCCTATGAGCCATTTACTTAAAACATTTCTAAAGGTCATTCACAAAAGATTATATACAAAATGTGAGGAACAACTAACAAGAACACAATTCGGATTTCGTGATGCTCTGGGAACACGGGAGGCCCTTTTTGCTGTACAGGTGCTATTTCAGAGATGCAGGGATGTAAATTGTGACATATACGTTTGCTTTATAGATTACCAGAAGGCATTTGACAGAGTAAAACATGACAAATTAATGACTCTAATGCAAAAAATTGGAATTGACAACAAAGATCTTAGAATTATCAGAAACATTTACTACAATCAAACGGCCAAAATCAAAATAGAAGACCAGTTAACTGATAAAATTGCAATAGAACGTGGAGTACGACAGGGCTGTATTTTGTCTCCATTGTTGTTCAACATTTATTCTGAATGGGTATTTAAGGAAGCTTTAGATGGTTGTGCGAAAGGAATACTAATAAACGGTGAATGGTTGAATAACATTAGATATGCAGATGACACTATAGTTTTTGCCGATAATCTGAATGACTTACAGATATTAACAAATCGCATAACAGAAGTCAGCAACAGATACGGACTAGCTCTTAACATAAAGAAAACCAAATTTATGACAATTAGTAAAAAACCAATACTAAACGCTCAACTTACAATCAACCAACAGAATATCGAAAGAGTCGAGCAATATACATATCTAGGCACCAATTTAAATAGCCAATGGGACCACTCAACAGAAATTAAACAGCGAATAATAAAAGCAAAAGCAGCATTCGTTAGAATGAGAACCATTTTCAACAGTCGAGACATATCATTAAAAACAAAATGCCGTCTATTAAACTGCTACATATTCACAGTTCTGCTCTACGGAATGGAAGCATGGACACTGACTGTTGTATCTATGAATCGGCTCGAAGCTTTCGAAATGTGGTGTTATAGGCGCATCTTACGTATATCCTGGGTTGACAGAGTTACTAATGTGGAGGTCCTGCGTAGAATGGGGAAAGAATGTGAAATTCTCATGACCGTCAAAACTAAAAAGTTGGAATATCTAGGACATGTAATGAGAAATTAAGAACGCTACGGCCTTCTCCAGCTGATTCTCCAAAGGAAAGTAAATGGTAAGAGAGGACCGGGAAGAAGACGCATTTCCTGGCTTCAAAATTTACGAAAGTGGTATAACACGACTACCACTGAACTGTTTCGCGCTGCAATAAATAAAGTAAAGATAGCCGTGATGATCGCCAACATCCGGAACGGATAGACACTTTAAGAAGAAGAATTCAGTAAATATGTGTATGGGGTTTGACCAAGTCAAAGTCGAGGAAAGATGACTTGTTTTTTTCTAGGTAACACAAAGGCTTGTTTTTGTAAAGCATTGTCTTTAATTTGCTTTAGTTTTTCAGACACTGCGACCATTTATTTTGCCACGAACAACTAACGACGTTTTTTAAGCACAATTTAAGATCACTTGGCACTATTTTATTTAATTGCACTTGACCATCACTTGTCGCTGCTTCGTGAGCTAGATGGTCCACAACCTCGTTACCGTGTATTCCAATATGAGATGGAACCCAGATTAATACCACGTATTTGTTTTCTTTGCAGCATTTTAAAGTTCTTTGTAAATGTCTTTATGAATAGAGTTACTGGAGTATATATTTTGGATGTCACAAAGGGCATTCATTGAGTCAGTTATAATTGTGTAATTTACCTGGTTCGTTTTATTAATGCATTTTAGAGCTTCAAGGATTGCGTATGGTTCTGCATTGGAGATAGTCCAGTTGTTATGCAACTTAAATTTAGCATTATAAGTATTACAAAAAATGGCTGTGCCGACTCCTTCCGCTGTTTTTAATGCATCTATGTAGATCTTTCGGTAGAAAATTAAGTTTATGTAAACCTAATTTTAATTCAAAATTATGGCTCGTTCCCAATAACAATAGTAAATACTCTTCTATCCACAAAATTTTTAAGTTTTATTAAAGTAGACAATATTAGAAAAGTTGGTTCTGAACAAAATGTTTGCAATAGTAATATCTACAAAGATACAGATCTTACATTTAGAAAAATTTTAAGAATTATTATATCAAAATCTATTATATGATAAATTTTCAGATATTAATTTTTTAAGGTCTCTCCAAAATGTTTAATTAGAACTTTTAAAAAATACAGTGTGATATAAAGGAAATTACCTGGTTAACAAATTATTAAAACATTAAAGTAATGTTTTAAAGGGATGTTATAATACAAGGGTAATAATATAAAACCAACTTAAAATATAATGAAAACTTTATAATCTACTGTCTTTCAGCTTCTTGTTAACTATATTCTATAAACTTTTGTTTAAATTTTCTTAACAGTAGATATAGAAAAGTTGTAGCAGTTATAGTTATTATAACTTTTCGAGTTGTAAGCTATTTAAAATAAATTAATAAAAATTTTAGTTTGGTTCTCTATACAGAGTGGAACAGTCAAATGAAATAAATTCAATAATAAATAAATGGAGGCGTGTTCGAAAAAATGCTAGTACATTTCTGTTGATGTTTTTACTTACACTATTTTCAGTATAAACTTTTGAAACAGGGTATATCATGTCCCTGTGGTTAATACCAACTTTCTTAATTCAAAAGATTAAAAAACCCATTATAATATTCAATTTTTAAATTCCTCAGAATATTCTATACATAATATCTCATGTAATACAGGGTGTTTCAAAAAAAGGTAATCCGGTCTACAGGGTAGGTAAAAAACTGAAAAATAATTGAGGTTTGCTTAGTAAAAAATTTTTGTAACGCAATCCGTTTTCAAGATTTTGCCGAAACTACTGGCAACATTGTAATGAAATATGTTTTGCAAGCTGATGCAACCCATGAATTTGTTTTTATATCTGATTGTCGTAGAGGGCGCTAGTTACACGGATCGTACTAAGTTTTAGTCAATATAACTTTTTTAAGAGTATAATTATTATTCAAAATTTGAAGTAAACTTAAACATCATTCAATTTTACACGAAAAAGGTACTCTTGGTAAAACTCGATACTGAGTACCGTTTTTGGAATATTTTGATTTGATAATTATGAAGTAATAATTGATGCTGGTAGTAATGATAAAGTTCTAATAGGTATACCTCTATTTTCTCCAAGTGTGCCATATAAATCTGACATTTATTAATTGTTATGACGATAAATCAACAATAATTAGAGTTTTAAAAACTTGTTATTTGTAAAATCAAATCAAAATATACTCAAATGTTGAATACACTGACATGTTATTAACCTTAGACGAATGTTTAGTATGTTCTAGTGCAGCTGTGACACGTTATGCAGAAAAGTTTCCTAGAAGAAACTTACCAAGTAAAAAAACCATTAGAGCCGTTGAACGACGTTGTCGAGAAACTGGGAATGTGAGACCAAATAAAAAAAATTCTGGTAGACCAAGAATAACAAGAACAATTAATAAAGAAAATTATATTACAACAGTTAGCGTAAGAAATATAGCAAGACAAACAAATACTTCTTCTTCAAGTACTTGGCGGATACTGAAAGAACAGCAATTACATCCTTATCATTACCGACAAGTCCAAGAGCTCTTGCCAGATGATTTACCGGTTAGAGTGGATTTTTGTGAAACATTGGAAAAAAGGACAGCCCACAATCCAAATTTTTTTAAATGCATTCTTTTTACGGACGAGGCCACCTTTACGCGACAAGGTATGTTTAAGTCCCATAATGCACACTACTGGTGTGATGAGAATCCACGAATCAAAAGAGTATCACATTACCAACACTCATTTAAAGTTAATGTTTGGGCAGCAACTTTAGGTAACAAATTAATAGGTTATCATATTCTACCTGGAAATTTAAATGGTGATATGTATCTTGTTTTTTTTAATAATTCCTTATTCGAGATATTAGAAGATTTAACGCTAAACGAGAGAAGATCTTTATTTTGTATGCACGATGGAGCTCCACCATACTTTAATAGAAGGTGTCGTAATTGGTTGAGTAATCATTTTCCTTATCGATGGATTGGTAGAGGTGCAGAAGCTCCGATTCATTGGCCTCCTCGGTCATGCGATTTTAACCCTTTGGACTACGCAGTTTGGTCGTATATTAAGGAAAAAGTCTATGCTACAGAGGTAAATTCACGCCAAGAATTGGAAGAAAGAATTCAATGTCAATTTAATGACATCATAGCTGATCCCCTACCGTTTAGAAGGTTAATGGAATCTTTAGAAAAAAGAATAGACTTGTGTATTCGCAAAAACGGAGGGCACTTTGAATACTTACTGTAATTGAATTTTATTTTATGTTCTTAGTCAATAATTTAATTTTCTTCTTGTGAGTTTTGTAACTAACTATTTTATACCAGCATCAATTATTACTTCATAATTTTCAAATCAAAATATTCAGAAAACGTACACAGTATCGAGTTCTACCAAGAGTACCTTTTTCGTGTAAAATTAAATGATTTTTAAGTTTACTTGAAATTTTGATTAATAATTATACTCTTAAAAAAGTTATATTGACTAATACTTAGTACGATCCGTGTAACTAGCGCCCTCTATAAGAATCAGATATAAAAACAAATTCATGGGATGTATCATCTTCAAAAACATATTCGTATAAAATTTCATTACAATGTTGCCAGCAGTTTCGGCAAAATCGTAAAAAATGCGTAAAATTTTTTTTCTTCAACGCCCTGAAAACGGAACGCCATCTTGAAAACGGATGGCGTTACAAAAATTTTTTACTTACCAAACCCCAATTATTTTTCAGTTTTTTACCTACCCTAGAGACGGGTTTACCTTTTTTTGAAACACCCTGTATATCTAACAACTAATTTTAACCGTTTCGAAAATATTCGAACAATACTTTCGAACATTGAAGTGATTTCAGGTTTAGTGCAAACAGTAACAATAAAAAAAAATTATCTAAGTATAGGAATTTGATATAACACACTAAAAGACTAATAATTGATAATATTTATTTGTTGATAATGTAAAAAACAACAAAAAAAATACATTAATATGAATATGAGAGATGTTCAAAAAAATCGCTGCGAACGTCTTGCCAACATCCTAATCTTAAATAGAAATTTCTTTTAACGTTACCTACTTAATATCAGGGGCGACAGATCAGGGGCGACCGATTTAATCGAACCCGTTATTCGTCTTAAGTCAGGTAAGTCGAGGAGTTTAGTTTTCTATACAATATTTTTGACATATACCCATAAGACGAAGTCTAATGGCGTCGGATTAAGAGCTTTGTGCTGGCAATCCCATCGATTCTCGCCTCTGTATCGACTGATTTGAAAATATTCGGTTAAGACACTGCCAAACATTGATTTGGTAATAGGTTGGTGCTCTATTTTGCTGAAAGTATATAATTTTCGCTGAAACTTATAGATTTGGTGGATAAGGATATAAGTTTGTCAAAGTTGGTATGACATTATTTTAAAGAATTATGCTTAATAATTCCCGCTATTCAAAAATGGCAAGAAAAGAGCTAAATACAATTTGAAACTCTTTTTTTTTATTTAAATTAATGTGTCTCGGCTGCAATGACCATTAACACAAACAATATTGTGTACAGTAATTAAAATAAGCACAGGTAACTAATTGCTACAGTTAATCTATAAGCTTAGAACCTATGACTAAATAATATAATATAAGTAAAGTACATGGAAAACAAGGGGTCATATTCTGTTGAACAACTGAATGTCTTTCAAGAAACCAATTAGGTTAAAGACTTGATGGCGTGAGTTTAAAACGTCTTTGATATTAGACTTAAATTTATGTTGCACTCTGTGTTTTGCGTACCGGGGACACTGGATCAAGATGTGTTTCACAGTTAATACACTTGAGCAAATTTGGCAATTGGGCTTCGGCTCGGACTTCATTAAGTATTCATGTGTGAATCGGGTATGTCCTATTCTTAATCTTCGGATGACAGCTTTTTCGTTTCTAGAGATAGTTGGAAGTTCAAATTTTTCAACAGTCTGCCGGATCTCATGTAATGCACTCTTGATTGTGTTCTGGTGGGTTTGCCAGGTATAATACTGTTGTTGCTTGAAAATTTGCTTTAGGTCATTATTGATTTAAATATGTTGGGCTTTTGAGGATTGATTGTTTACACAAGAAGCTTGCTTGGCTGTTTGGTCTGCTTTTTCATTACCGGGGATGCCGATATGGGATGGTAGCCAGATGATCGTGACATTTACACCTTGAAAAGCGAGTGCACTGTAAGTCCTATGAATTTCTTGAACTAAGGGATGCTGAGATTATAGACTTTTTATCGATTGTAGTGACGACACGGAGTCTGTGCATATTGCTTGATTTTTATCATCTGTTTTTAGTATTTTAAAAGCTTCTAGTATCGCATAAAGTTCTCCAGTGTATACGCTGCATGAATTCGGTAAAAAAGATGATTTTATTATTTCATCGGTTGTAGTAACGGCACATCCAACGCCTGCTTTGCTTTTGGAGGCATCTGTATACAGAATATTTTGGAATTGGTTCTTGTTTATGATTTCTTTGAAGTGTTGTTTTATGAGATGGCTTGAGGTTTCATGTTTACTGTATTCTAATAGAGAAGTGATTGAATGTGGAATTGGTCTATTCCAAGGCGGAGTATCCTGGATTGGGAAGGGATGTGTTTTAGTAAGGTCAATGCTTTATTGTCACAGAAAATTGTACAATTTTGTACAATGCCAAAAAACTCGTTAAGTGCCTCCTTCATACTGCCATACCATTAGAGATTGTACTGAGTCTGAATGCCTGTTGTTTTCTGAATACTTTTGTAGCCTTAAAAATAATTCCAACTGAGCGCTGCGCTCACCACGTGAACAATGACGGGTTAAAAGGTGAAGTACCTATATCTTTTAAGTCGACGCTGATAAATTATTTATCCTACCGTATTAGCATTTTCGACAGAATACCATTCAAAATTATATTTGTAATATTCGTGTTTCGTTGATTATTCCTATACATTTCCATTCAATTAGTTTT
Organism: Diabrotica undecimpunctata; assembly: GCF_040954645.1. Lineage (NCBI taxonomy): Eukaryota > Metazoa > Arthropoda > Insecta > Coleoptera > Chrysomelidae > Diabrotica > Diabrotica undecimpunctata. The sequence goes on along the minus strand of NC_092808.1, from coordinate 39,335,145 downwards.
GAATTTCTTAATTCCATATTTTCGATCCCAAGGAGCAAAAATTAAAGCAACCCTAATAGCATGGGGACGTTTTGACCTAACTTGTATACATAAACCCCCTTAGTAGATCTTTCCATTATACTCAAACTGTCTCGGCTTATCTATAGTATCGGCGACTGCCTAATTCTATTCTAACGACTATTTTAATGTCATTGCAGGTCTTTTAAAGAAAATATTCGCCCTATTTAGGCTGGGATCAAAAAATAATGGTTTTTCATTCGGAAATTCATTGGATGTTATCGCAATCGCTATAAAACACCCATATAAATAAAAATAAACGAGTTTCCGAACACATTTTGGAGTAGCTTTGTACAAAATCAGTACATTTATCGCAAACTATTTCAACAATGTCAGCAAAGTAGAAAACAGAAGTCAATATAAACCCTGACATTCGATTCAGTCGCATTGGTAGAATAAACTTTGGCTTTAGTCCAGTGGCACAACTAGTGAAGTTATTCTACGGTTACCGTTACCTTTGTTTTAAATTAAATGTTAGAATATCGTGAAAAAATAAAGAAAATACTGACTATTAGAATATTTTATACACCCGAAAAATTATTTAATAAAATTCATCAAAATCAAAGGAATGACGTTTACTTTACTGTTAGAAAAATATCTACAATATTCATTAAAATATCGTGTATTTAAAAAAAAAACATGTATTTGGTGATTAGTTTTATAAGTGACATTATAACCTTTTAACCATTTAGAATAAATTTGATAACCTTTAGGTAGGCAAGGAAATCTGACATAAGTACTGTCAACGCCACTTAAGTTGGCGAGGCGCACAAACCCAAAATTGAAGTCCGCTTAGGGTGGATTAGGTGGTTGTGATCACCATCAGTCTCCTCCCAGTAGTCAGGTGCGTAACACAAAAGTGAAGTGCGGCTGTTACTTTTCAGACTTCTTATTATTTTGGATAGTTAAGTATGTTTGTGGCAGTTTCTTTAAATGATGGCGTTAGAAAGTAATAGAAAGACTAATTCTGTTATTAATGGGCAATCTTGTGAGATCATATATAATGTGTTTAATTATTTCAAAAATATTAAGCTCGGAGCAGATACCTTGAAAACTATGAAAGAAATAACAGCTAAAGGTAAGTTTTTACAATAAATTAATTTTAATTCGCTATCAAATAAACTCAAAATAATCGAGAGTTTTTAACTTTGGATTTATATTTTACTAGTCATATCTGCTTAATTCATTGTCTTTTAGTTGTATAACGTACTTTCATGGTTGTATGGTATGGCATTCTTCTTTTTCATGTGCCGTGCTCGATTATTGAGCGTTGTCTATCAAATTGGCTATAGTAATTTTGTTGACAGCAGCTCGGAAAAGGGATGCAGAGGATCTGTTAAACCATTCTCTCAGGTTTCTAAGCCATGACGTTCTTCTTCGACCTGTCCACTCTTCTTCTGTCTATCTTGCCTTGTATTATTAAGTGGAGTATATTAAATCTCTCTGGGTGTTGCATAACATGGCTAAAATATTCAAGTTTGCAACGGCATAGCTTTTTAAAAAAACATATTTGCAAAAATTTGTAAAATTATAATTATTGTATGTACATCGGTTTTACTCTTGATAATTGAAAGATATTTTGTTAAATTATTACAACTATTAGCACATGAATGTGTACTGTCTTTCGGTATGTCAGTAAATGTAGACTTTTTTATACTTACATACTAGATAGAATGAATCAATATAGTTACTTTTACAGGAATTTCCATCAGAACAATCGAAAGGATAACAAGAGAGGCAAAATGTTCTTTGAAAAATACCGACCGAGTCCAGTTTGCCAGTCCAGGCAAAAAATGAGTAAGGAGAACAATCATAGATTTGTCGGAATACCAAACGAGAGACATTCGCAGAATAATCTACGATTTTTATAAAACAGACAAATGTCGGGTTACGGTAAAAAAATTAAAACAAAAAATTCATAACGATTTGGATATCACAATTTCAGACATTTTTAAGGCGACTTTTACGCAAAATGCAATTTCGTTGGAGGAGAACCGAAAACAACCAAAAATTGCTTAAAGAAAAAAGTGAAATACGAGCTTTGAGAATAAAATATCTCAGGCAAATCAAACATTTTCGTACTCAAAATAGGCCAATTGTGTATATTGACGAGACTTACTTACACAACGGTCGTACCTCTTCGAAGAACTGGACTGACACATCAACAAAGGGATTATTTTCTAATATTTCCAAAGGTCAACGACTAATAATAGTGCATGCCGGTGGAGACATGGGATTCATTAGAAATGGATTATTAATCTTTTAGTCTGGTACAAAATCAGGGGATTTCCACACTGAAATGAATGCACATAATTATGGAAAGTTGTTACAAGAATGTTTAATACCTAATTCACCTGCTAACTCGGTACTAGTTTTTGATAACGCATCTTATCATATGTTTTAAGTTAGAGCTGGCGCCTACATCAAACTCAAAAAAAAAGTGAAATGATAGAATGACAGAAAAATATTCCATTTATACCTACCGCTTTAAAACCGGAATTATATGAAACCATTAAATACCATAAACCCCGTCATGTAAAATACAAGTTTGACGAAATTTTACGCGAGCATGGCCATATTCCTTTGCGTTTACCTCCGTACCATCCTGACCTAAACCCGATTGAATTTATATGGGCTAGTCAAAAATAATTATAAATAAGCCACAAAAACGTTACATTTAAATTAGCTGACGTACAAAAACTGGCTGAGGAAGAGTTCAATAAAATTGATGCAAATGAGTGGAGAAAACGATGTGACCATGTCATTAAGAAGGAAGATGAATACATCTTCGATCTAAGACAGCGAGATAGTGGTTGATAACGCCATGGAATTAGCTTCTATTATTATATTAAATTTAAAGAAAACCAAGTTCATGGTATTTACAAAAGCACAAAACATCAAAGTTAAGCTAGTACTAGATAATACAGAAATTAAACAAATATCTTTGTACAACTACCTTGGAGCATGGATCGCAGAAGATTCTAATCAGACAATAGAAATAAGATGCCGCATTGAAATTGCACGGTCAACTTTTAATAGAATGAGAAAACTTTTTTGTAATCTCGATAACAATATATCGCTTCGAATAAGAATGTTTCGATGTTATATTTTCTCTACCCCTCTATACGTGGTTGAAGCTTGAACACTTAAAAAATCTAACATTAAAAACCTAGAAGCATTCGAAATGTGGTGCCACCAACGTATTTTGAAAATATCATGGATGGATCGCAAAACAAACAAACAATTTCTGGAACAACTAGGAAAACAATGCGAAGTTTTAAATTCCATAAAAATCAGGAAATGGGAATACTTGGGGCACATCGTGAGAGGTGAAAAATACGAACTACTAAGGAATATAATGCAGGGTTAAATCAAAGGCAAAAGAAGCGCAGAAAAACGTACAATGTCGTGGCTACGCAATCTTTGTATATGGTTTGGATGCAGTTCAATTGAACTATTCAGGCGCGTAACCAACAAAATTATAATTGCCAGAATGATTTCCACTCTCCGATAGGAGCGGAACCTAAAGAAAAAGAAGAAGAGGGTAGGGCTTATAACCGAGCCTTGCGGAATTCCATTTCCTGGATACATCTGATGTTGTGTTATATGTCCTAACTCTGGAAGCTTTATTTTGAAGAAAGTATTTAATAAACAAGAGGTAGTGACCATGGATGCTCCAACTATGTAATTTTTTATTACATAATCATGCCAGGCTGTATCGAAAGCCCCTGATATGTCAAAGAAAACCACTAGACATTTACTCCTTAGTGCCAATTTTACAGAAATGTCACTTTCCAATCTATAATATTATCTATGTTTGACCTTTGCTCCCTAAAACCACATTGTTCTGGAATAATTAAATCTTGTCGCTCTAGGTGCCATCTTAGTCCATTATTAATAATTTTTTTAGCAACTTACACATGGCGCATGTTAAAGATATCGGTCGATATGATTCGGGACTTGTTTTAATACTATTTGGTTTTTGTACAGGTATTACTGTAGATTCATGCCATTTTTCAGGAAATTTGTGCTGTAGCCAAATAATATTAAACAGATCTAGAAGTTTTTTATGAGCGTTAACTGGAAGGTGTTTGATAAAAATTGTATATATATAAGGTTCTTGAAATCCTAAGTGGAGCATAGAGCTTCAGTAAAAATGCGCCATCGGGTTCTATTTTGCGCTAAGGCCTTCACCTCATTCCAAGACTTTTCTTGGCCTCTTATCTCGTCCATGATGGATCTTCTCCAAATTTGTACTGGGCGACCCCTTTTTCTTTTCCCTTGGGGATTCCACTCTAGGGCAGTCTTTACGATACTGGAACTATTTTTTCCGAGTGTGTGACCGATCCAACCCCACTTTCTGGACTTAATTTCATTTTGTACCCTCTTTTGTTCGGTCAGGTGTAGCAGATCTTCGTTTCTGATGGTGTTAGGCCAGAATATACGAACAATTCTTCGTAGACATTTGTTAACAAAGACCTGCAGTTTGTCTGTGAGGGTGTTTGTCACTTTCCAGGTTTCACATCCGTAGAGTAGAACAGACATGACATTTGATCGGAATATTTGGATCTTTGTCCTTGTAGTATACTTGTCAAATCTCCAAACAGGGTTGAGCGTGCTGAAAGCTTGTTGGGCTTTTCGTATCCTCATACGAATATCGTCTTCTGTACCTCCGTTTTCTGTTATGACACTTCCAAAATACGTAAAGTTTTCCACATTTTCAATCTGCATATTGTCGATAGTAAATAGCGTGTTGTTCCTTGCATTTATTCTCATGGACTTGGTTTTACTAATATTGATTTTCAAACCTATTTTATTGGCTTCAGTGGAAAGTGTTTTCAATTGGTAAGCCAGATCTTGGAACCTTTGACCTAATAGGCAGATATCGTCCGCCTATTCTAGATCGCTTAGGCGTGTGGTTAACGTCCATTGTATCCCTCTTCTGTCGGAGTCTAGTTTGGAGAGAACATAGTCTACAGCTATGTTAAAAAGAAACGGAGAAAGCACGCATCCCTGTCTAACTCCAGTAAGTACGTCAAATTCATCACTGTTGATCCCATTGTGTGTCATGCTGCATTTCCTATCAGTATATAGTGACTTTATAATAGAAATTATTTTTTGCGGGATGTTTCTTAGCTCTAAAATTTTCCATACAGCAGCGTGAGACAAGCTATCAAAGGCACGTTCAAAATCAACAAAAACCATGTATAGGGGTGTGTTCCATTCAACCGATTGTTCCATTATTACCCTCACAGTATTAATGTGGTCTATGCAGGAGGATTCTGGTCTAAAGCCTGCGTGATTAGCTCGAAACTCAACCTTGTTTGTTATTCTTTTCAGTATGATGGTCGTGAAAATTTTATTTATGACAGTAAGCAAGGTTATTCCTCTCCAATTTTTGCACAGTGTGAGGTTGCCTTTTTTTGGAAGCTTGATAATGTTGATAAAAATTGAGAAATGGGTAAATTTAGCGGTTGATCTGTATTAGGTATAATGCTAATTTTCGTATTTTCCTCTTGCTGTGTGTAATTAGTAAAATATTTTTTATTAATTTAAATTAATTTTACTGGATCGGTTTTTGTATGTGTTAACAAGGCTTTTGTCAATCTTAGTATTACTAGTAACTGCCTTTTCAGTTATCTCGAGGCTTTTAATATTATGATTGCTATTTAACCCAGATATTTTTCGGAAATTGTTCCATACTTTAGTCATGGGAGTGTTTGTATTAACGTTGATACATATTGAGTCATTGACTGGCGTTTGGCATACTAATGATATTGTGTTATTTCAACTTAAATTGTTGTAACTACATATTTAAATTTGTTAGTATAGAATGTTTTAAATAAATTTGTTTAACTGTGTTGCCAATGAAAATTTTTGAGATTCAGAAAAAAAAAACTACTACTAATTTGTATAGAATAGAATAGAATTTATTTAATCAATATACAAAATTAGTTTGGTTTTTGACAAGTCAAAGGAATAGTGACAATACATATAAAACATATATAATTTTTGGCGAATTTAAACATTACAAACATGTATATATTTAATATTAACAATTAAAAAAAAACGACAAACGCACTTTATGGAATTATCAAAAACATGAAATATAATTATAATAGGCAACTACCCTGACCAAACTAGTACTATTGTGTAAAAGCTGTAGTTAGGTACTCCGTTTTTGAATAGAAACAATGTTTCAAAAAGTGTGATTTGATTTTAAGCTTAAACGATAACAAGTGAAGACTTTTTACTTTATCTGACAAAAAGTTATACAAACACTAACATCAGTCGAATTTTTTATGCTCTTTGTCGACCTAAAACGTTGTGCTCTAATAGCATCTCTAGATCTTGTATCGTGATCATGGACGTTGGAGTTTACCTTACCTTTGTTGGCATGAATTTCAATCAGCGTCTCATATATATATATATATAGAGTGAAGGTAGTGGCATAATACATAAATCCAGAAATAAAGGTTTACAGTGTTCCCTATACTCTGCTCTTGCAAGTATCCTCACTACTCTTTTTTGTTATTTAAAAATTCGATCTGCGTAAGAAGAATTACCCCAAACAGTTATTGCGTACTGTAAATGGCTATGAAATAGTGCAAAGAAGCACATTCTAAGGGTATTTTTAGGAATCATATAAACTAAGTTGCGTATTGAAAATATACTTGTAGCAAGTCTAGAAACTTAAGTAATCTATATGAGCACTCCAATCCAAGTTATCGTCTAGAAGGATTCCTAATAGTTTAACACTATTTTTTGAGATATACTTCCAATCAAAACTAAAAATCAAATTCTGATTTTTCTCTTCATTTAGCTTTAGCCCATTATGTGAAAACCAGTTTTTTGCTTTCTGGGTATCACTATCTATTTTAATTTTTTAATTATTCTGATTAGTATCAGTATTTATGAGAGTATTATCATCTGCGGAGCAAACACATTTTATAGGAAAAGTGTAGTGAAATAAATCGTTCAGATAAATAAGAAACAAAGTGGGTCCTAATGTCGAACCTTGAGGTACACCATATTCGACAGTGTTAAACTCAGAATAGCTGTTATTAAGAAAAACTGCCTGTTTTCTATTTGTAAGGTATGATCTAAATAGATTAAGGGTGTTTCTCCTAATACCGTATTTATGCATTTTTTCCAACAGTAATTCATGCAAATTACAGTCAAAAGTGAAAAAGACAGAAAAGATTTGATTTCACGTTCAAAGCGTCTATGTATCTATTGATACGTATTTCGACTTAAAAAGTCTCATCAGAATAGTTATTCATAGCCGTTCTTAACGTGAAAATTAATCTTCTCTGTCTTATTAGAAGCAACAATAACATGGCTTCGTTATGGACGCAATAGCGACATCTGATAGAAAAATCGGTAAGATAGTTTCGAAACAAATTCAGATTTCTGCTTTAATCTGGAGCCTTCTAAAAATTGCAAAGCATGACCAGACGATGATAAAGTTCTAAAGATCTTTATCATCGAAATCTGAATTTGTTTCGAAACTATCTTACCGATTTACAGTCAAAAGCTTTGGATAAGTCACACAATGTCAAAGAACGAACATTTAGAATATTCTTAAAAATTTTGCCGAAAATGGGAATGATTGAGATGGGACGGTAATTTCCAATTTCATCTAAAGCTCCCTTTTTGAACACTGGTAGCACTTTTGTTACTTTTAAAACATCTGGGAAAACCCCCTTAGTAAGACAATTATTATAAAGTATAATTGATTTGTCAATAATTATATCGATTGTTTCCACAATTATTTTTTTGTTTAAGAAATAAAAATCCGTGCAATGTGAATTTTTCAATCTATGCAAAACATTCCTGATTTCAGTATCACTAACAGGTAATAAAAATAAAGAGTCGCAAGGAGAGTGTACATCTCTCAAAAAATATATGGCTACATTTTCATTTGTAGAATTAAAAGAACTTCTAATATGTTTAGCCACTGAAGTAAAGTAATTATTGAAATCGTTTGATGTAATCGCGCTTGGACAGACTTTTTTTTTTTGAAATTAATTTTGGTGATCATTTATAACTTTCCAACTTACAGTTAAATAAACTATCGATCTATCTATCTATCTATCTATCTAACTATCACGAGATAAATTTTCTGAATTGGAAAAAATATTCTCATAAGCCAGATTTTTCTTTAATGATATTGCTGATTTATAGTGCTTCTTAAATTTTGTATACTCACTATATTCCTTTGTAACATCAGAAATTATCTTGACTGTGGAAAGATTTTTTCGCATTTCTATTAGTTCATCATCAAACCAAGAAATTGTGAGTTTGTGATTTTTTTAATGGAAAATTAATTTCAGTTAACTTAACATATATTACGGTAATAAATTGAGCTAATTCTGTTGCTGTTTTGAGAGAAAAAACCGAAGCCCAGTCAACGTTGTTTAACGACTGTTTCAACATCCGGATGCTGGCTAATTGGCTATGCCAAAGCCATTATACAATAAAAAAAAAATATCCGGATGCCATTACTTGTTACATGTCTTCTGTATGTATTAGCACTATGATTTTTTTAGATTTTATTTTTAAGGAGAGAAATTGTGAAAGATGATCAGAAATACATGGGTCCACAATTCCACAATCAAATATCTCACTGCTTATGTTTATTAAGATGTTATCTAAACATGTTGCTGATCTAGTTGTGATTCTAGTAAATTCATTAATATTTATGGTTAAGCCAAAAGTAAAAATTAGATCACGGAAACTGTTTAATTCATTAGCTTTTTTGAAATCAATGTTAAAATCTCCAATTATTATTATTTCTAAAAAATTAGCAGAGCAAAACTCCAATAACTTTTCAAATAGCTCTAGAAAAACTTTAAAATTCCCATTTCCGATTTATATTCAATATGTATATATTCAAAAACATATGTTTTATGTCTTTTCAAAGTCCGTATAATTTCGTAATGATGGTTTTATTCCGTATTAAATTCTTAAACATGTCTTAAATATTTCTTAAACATTATTCGGCATTGTTAAACATTTGATATAACTGTATAGTTATTGCAAAGTCAGGATCATGTAATTTCACGCGATATAAAATCAATAACCTTATTGGAAGCAAGTGTAAGATGCAGGTCTCCCCGTATATTTCCACACGTCTTACGTTACATCTCATGAAATATTCATACGTTATTCTAGGGCCATCTACCATACACTTTAACATGCTGTATTCAACAAAATAATTATATTATGGCTCGTCAATATTGGAAAGCACATCGTAGTTCCATTTGACGGCAGATTCTCTGATAATTGGTTTTAGATAAACACATCGTTAAACACAAAAGAGCATAATTTATTTTTGACAAATACGAGTATATTTCATATTTGCCTAATATAAGAAAATAATATATAAAACTTAATACAGTAAAACAACATAAATGATTACAATACTTTTTTTTTATGGCATAGACATTAGTCATTCAGCCAGTTGCAATACATAACTTTACACTACTAAACAGTTAAATTTTTGTTAAATTTAAAACTTTTGACGGCCCTGTATTAAACCACGCCGTTTTTTGTTCCCATATCATTAACCCTGTGTGAGTCTAGACTATTTATAAAAATGCGTAATATCACCGATGACCATTTTAGTTTCGAGTTTTCTCTTTAATAGATTTTGTCTAAGTGTAATTAAGATTAAAAAATATTTTCTCATCAATCAAACTGGTACTATGAATACAGCTGACCCTCTTTCTGTCAAGTAGCTAATAAAGACCTCCATACAAGGTGTTTCAAAAAGGTATGTCATGAATTAAATTACGCATTCCGGGGACAACAATAAATTGAATAAATCGAACTTACCTTAGTACAAAAGTGTACACAAAAAAAGTTACAGCCCTTTGAATTTACAAAATAAAAATTGTTTTTTTGCATTATCTTCTAAACTACTTAACATTTTGTAATAAAAATGGACTCGTTACTTTCTTGTTCTAAAACCATTTTTTATACAAAAGAAACAACAAAATCTAAGCACAGAAAACTTTTAAGGGGGGTGTGCAGCCCTAAATCCCCTGAAACTTTTTAGTACGTTCAAATCAAATAAATTTTGTGGCATCATTAGTTTACCAAATATTTTTTAAAATTTTTTTGCCTCTTATCACTTTTTTCAAAAAACAGTTTTTATTGTTGAATGCGCTGAAAAATCATATTTTTCAGACAAAATTGATTTGCAGCTTCAATTATTCTAATCCTCAATTGTTGTTCGTCCTCTATTGTTACAGAATACACTTTCTCTTTCATAAACCCCCAAAAGCAAGAGTCCATGGGGTTAAGACCTAGACTTCTGGGTGGACAAGAAATAGGTGCGTCACGACCCCTTCCAATCCACCGATCAGGATGCTGCCTGCAAAGGTATTCCCGGACTTCATTACTGTATTGCGGTGAAGCGCCATCTTGTAGAAACCACATATTTTGCCTTATTGCAATATACACTTCTTCCAAATACTCTTGTAAATCGTTTGCAAGGAACTGCAAGTAATCACCATTTAAATTGTTAGAAAGAATTACTGGGCCTATTAGATTGTTATTTAGAATTCCTGCCCAAACAATAACTTTGAAAGTCCTTTGGTGATGAGCAGTTTTTTTGGCGTTAGGATTTTCGTCGGCGCAAATGTGCTAGTTATGATGGTTTGTTATTCCATTTCTACTGAAGGTAGCCCCATCGGTAAACAAAATATTTCTAATTAAATTAACATTTTGAGTGTTTTCCATTAACAACCAATCGCAAATCCAGTCCTGAATGGAATATCTCTTGAACCGTTGTTAAGTGATAGGGTTTAACCAAATGATCCTTCAAATGTCTTCAAACCCTTATTTGAGGAATATTTAGTTGAGCAGATATTATACTTGTTCTTGTTCCAGGGACTTCTTCAACGATTTCTAAAATGTCTTCATCAGTTGCATTCATTATTAGACGACCACTATTGCCAGCAACTTGCGGTTGGAAGGTACCCGTTTCCCGTAAACGACCATCAATGGTCAAAATTAATCGTCTATCGGGTGTATTTCGATTGGGGTATTTTACTACATAACGCCTTGCGGCTGCTGCACTATTTCCTTGACATTCACCTACGATGTTCCCGATAGTTTATTGAAATCAAAAATTAATTTGTTCCAACTTACCCCAAGGTAAAAGCATATCTGCCATTTCCTGAAATATGTAAACCATTGTAATATCAAAATTTTTAATAGTAATAGGGCTGCACAGGTGCACACTCCCCTTAAAATTTTTCTGTGCGTTTAGATTTTGTTGTTTTTTTTTTATATGAAGAATGCTTTTAGAACAAGAAAGTAACGTGTCCATTTTTATTACAAAATGTCAAGTAGTTTAGGAGATAATGCAAAAAAACAATTTTTATTTTGTAACTTCAAAGGAGTGTAACTTTTTTTGTGTACACTTTTGTACTAAGGTAAGTTGGATTCAATCAATTTATTTTTGTCCCCGGAATGCGTGATTTAATTTATGATATATCTTTTTGAAATAACCTGTATAACGCCACCTAAACTTTTAATTACCACGTACCTAAATTGGTAAGTTTAACTATTCTTTCTGCCAAAGGATTTTTTCTTAATCCCCGGCTTATTACTGAACTTTAATTCTTAAATTGCTTTGTACCTTTTGCAATGCAGTCTTTATACTGACGATAAAAAAAATGTTTGGGGGTATCGCACCCTTATTATTTTGTCAACCCATCTGGGTGCTTACCTGTTTCTTTGGCTTTAGCATATGGCCTTACAGAAACCAACAACCTTTTAGAGTGAGTGTTGTAAATTTTAAGTTTCATATTGAATAAGAGTCATAAAATATTTTCTTAACCTATTATTTCCGTAAACGTCCCTTGTTTCTATAAGGCTGCAGACAGCTGTCTACCACAGTACATTCCAATCATACAGAAGGTCATATTTTATACATAGGTTCTAGCAGTATATGTATATTGCATTTTAATTTGTATTGTATTATTATATTGAATTATGTTGCAGTGTATTGTATTGTATTTTTATATTAATAACAAAATAAACAATGAATTTTACTGCAGAGTATGTGTAAAAAAATTTTTTGCATTCAATTTCTTTTATACATATATGAAAATAAAAATATATATTTTCATTTAAATATTGATTCAATCCTTCATTTACTATACTCCTATTACATATCAAATGTTTATATATAGCAAACGATGCACTATATACCTATATACCTAATTCTTTTTCTCTTTCTGCTCTCTCTTACCTATAGCATAACATATGTAATGATTGTGCAGATTGACTCCTATATAAATTTGTAACGGCGAACGCGTGTATAGAAGTATAACTTCTACCGGCAGTCCCACTGGACTGCCACACCCGGTTTTTTTTTGTTTTAGGTGCCATATTCACATGAAGAGGGGAGAAATATAGAAAAAGGTTTTTGTGGTAGGTGGAATTTTCCCAAATGTTATGGAGCTGTTGATGGGAAACATATACTTATCCGTGCTCCATCTATTTATGGAAGTACATTCTTCAATTATAAAAGTCAAACAGCATAATTCTTATGGCATTAGTGGATCACAACTATTGTTTCACATATATTGATGTTGGTGCAAATGGGTCTGTATCTGATGGAGGGGTGTTCCAAAATGGTTCTCTATTAAATGCATTAGTAAACAAAATTTACTTCCAGAGGAAGGTGTGATTGTGGGAGATGACGCTTTCCCCTTAAAGACAAGCTAAAATCCATTAGAGATGAGTTTAAAAGATATTTTACAAACGAGGGTCATATATCATGGCAGAATATGATGGTACACTAATACAAAGTTTGTGTGTTGTGTAATTTCATGTTTACTTACTCTTTTGAACAACAAATAATAAAAATTTATAAATAAAATGTATTTTAAAACCTTTTGACTTTTACTGTACTCCTTATAATGTCTGAATAATTTATTGTTGTGAAAAAATGTTACGAAGAAAGTTAATCATTAACAAATTTTAGACATTTTTCTAAATTACGCCCGTAGATTAAAGTGGGACATTGACTAAACTTTATTAGCTAATGCTTATGTTTATCTTTTGCACAATGTGAAATAATCATGAAAATGTATGATTGCTAACTAACGACAAACGCAGTAGTAGATATATTAGCAATAGTACTTCAGACATAATTCTAACATTTTTGCTTTCTACTAAAGATATTTAAAAATCTATTGTACTTACCATATTGCTTACAGTATTTCTTTTCAGTTGCCCAGTTTTCATTATTTTATGCATACTAGTAAACCAGTTCATACTTGGTTTGTAATCATCTTCAGTACCAGCGCCCGATTTTTCAGATTTTATAACTTTAGCCAGCTCTTGTTGATATGTAGCACGAGGACTTTTAATTTTTTGTTTTACTTCGTCCACACCGAAACCGTGTAATCCCATATCTTCCGCAATTTTCTTAACCGCATTTTCTTGAGCTTGTTTATTTCTTTATATTATTATTGTAGTGTTCATGTTCCATAAACATTCATGTTCGCTGTACAATTCCACAAATTTACATGTTGTTGTATGATTTCACCTCGGTGGTGTCATTTTGAATTTAATAGTAACACTATTGCAACGGCGATAATAACAATGTTCAGAATAAATAAGGTTAGCACTGGCTTCTCCCGAAATTTCACGTGTTCCAATGAAACAAGTAATCGACAAGTCGCGTACCGATAAGTAAATTTCATGGAGGGGGAAAGCAAGCGCGTTAAGAAATGGACACTCTTTCTATTCACTTGACTGTCGTTTTAGCTTGTATGACAAGTTACCAGGTACTTTCCTTACCTTAAAATATGACTCAAGTAAAAGTTTACAAAAGGCGAGTAACTTGTGGCAAGTAACCTGCCCACTTTACTTGCTTTCTTACTGACCTTATGTACACCAGCCTTAAGGATAGTCATATTATAGTACTTCTTCCTCGTAGAAAATGACCGAGAAAACTTAAATCTTTCACTAGCTTTTTTTGAACAGTTTTTCCAGTAATAAAATTAAATCATATGAAGTATAAGAACACATCTAATTTTAATTCAGTAAAGTTAAAACTAGATCCAAACTATACTCATAACCTTTGTTTATCTACAATTTTAAAATACTTACGCGGTACAAAACAAACCTGAAGCATGCACAATGGGGAAAATTGTAACAGAACTTTTTAAAGTCCCTTTAAGCAACTAAACTGCTTTATGGACCAAGACTTCTAGCGTGTGTACTTTAATGTGCTTTTCAACGATCTTTATAATTATAGTTTGTCTCTAAGGAAAGGCAAATTGCTCACAATTGTGTTCGTCGCTTTTGCCGCCTATTCTCTCATCGTACTTCTGCAACTTTCAAAGAAACTCTATCGTGCATGCAATTACGTAAAAAAAGTAGGAAAATACGTCCGCAATAAGCAAATAAAATAGATACAAATTTCATATTTTAAATACATTTTTTTAAATGTTATTTATTTATTAATAACACCAGAAGAAAGTAAACATAAAATTAAATTTAATCCTAGAAATATGGCAGTTATGGTGGACTATCGTCATTTTTACGACATCTAACAAAAAATTGGAAAAAGAAACAAATGTAATTATAAACACTTTTTTAATAAAAAATAAAAAAAAAATGTAAGTTTTAGTAAGTGATACAAATATAAATAAAGTCGATGTACACTACCTGGATGCACACATTGTTCATATATTACCTCGGTGTTCGCCATATATCTGGCCTGCAAAGGTAAAATACACTCAGGTGCAAAAAAATCGATCCATTCCTTATTTCTTATTTTTTGAAGTTGTATAATTTTAGACATTAAATTACGTATATAAATTAAGGTGTACCCTCGTATACAAGAAATAAAATAATATTTGTAATATTGCTTTTTATATTTCGTAAAACAAATTGGTATTTCAGGTTTTTGTCAAAAAGGGTCTGAAGCAAGTAGATATTTTTTAAATGTTGTTTTTAATTCAACAACTATACTAGTGTAGTGATTTTATGTTCAAAACGTGTAATATTTTTTATTTAATATTATCCTTCCTAAATGTCTCTAACTCCGACAGATGCTGCAAGGGCAGTGACTTTAGTTCAGGAAGGTCGTAGCCAATATTATGCAGCTGAAATGTTGGGTGTTAGTCGATCTTCGGTTCAAAGAGCAGTTCGGCGTTTTAGCGACACCGGTAACTTCACAAGAAGACTAGGATCAGGTCGTAGAACGGTAACATCCGAAAAAGATGATCGATTTCTAGTCTCATCATGTTTGAGAAATCGGCATCTAACTTCAGTTAAACTGGCAAATAGTCTGAGCGAAGTGAAAAATGTGGATGTAAGCAGATGGACAGTTCGTCGACGACTTGTAGAAGGCAATTTATTATCCAAAAGGCCAGCCCTATCTCCAATACTATCCATAGAACATCGCAGAGCTCGCCTTGCTTTTACAAGAGAACATGAAAACTGGAGTGATGCAGATTGGAGCAATGTGTTGTTCTCAAATGAGTCCATATTTTGTCTAAGGTCACCAGACGGCCGAGAAAGGGTTAGGAGAAGACACGGAGAGCAATATTTTCAATGTAATATTGCGGAAAAAATAAGTTATCGGGGGTCTCCGTTATGGTTTGGCCTGGTATCAGTTCAGAAACCCATACTAATTTAGTTATTGTAGATAGAGGTTCTATGACTGCTGTAAGATACATAACAAGTATTTTAGATCAGCATGTGGTACCTTTTGTTCCTTTCATTGGACCTAATTTTATTTTTATGGACGACAACGCGCGTCCTCACCGTGCTAGAATCGTCAACCAATATATAGAGGAGGTGGGAATTGTCCGTATGAACTGGCCAGCTTGCAGTCCCGATCTCAATCCCATAGAATATCTATGGGATATGATGGGAAGACGTCTTCGAGCACGAGTACCCCGTCCAAATAACTTCGCTGAACTTACAGCGGCTCTTATCGAAATATGGGACCAATTGGATCAATTTGATATCAAGAGGTTAATTATCTCAATGCCTAAACGTGTACAAGCTGTTATAAGGGCCCAGGGGGAAACACTAGATATTGATTTATTATCAACGTTTTTCTTAATTTCAGAAAGTTTTGAATATTCTTGTATATTTGAGTTTTGCCGTATGTCTCTATAAATAAATGATTTTTCTGGATATTCTGTAAAAGTTATTTTAATCTAACATATACTTTTACATATATACCTGATTTAAAACTAATATCTTCAAACGTTTTCTTTTTTCAGCAAGTAATACCCATGGATCGATTTTTTGCACCTGAGTATAGTATATGTAAAAAAAATCGATTTTTGAATTTGCCGCCGAAACTGGGTTATTTTTTCCGCCCTTTCTTATGCAATTTTTAGATTATTTCCATCTTATTTAGTTTTTAAAATATGACACAGGTTAAACAGTATATGCGTACGTGCATTTGCGTCTTTTCTATTGTAAAACAGTATATTCGACAAACTCTACAAAGGCAAAATAGTATAAATCGATATATTCTGCTTTGATTGAAAATACAACTATAAATTACCATGGCAAAAAAATATACAAGCATTTATATTGCTTATTCCTGGTATATATGATATATCTATTTTTTTAAACTACTGGTAAAATAGGATATGTGGTATATGCTGTTATACCGTAAAATACTTTATAAAAACTGCGTCCGAATTACAATGGTGAAATAGTATTTCATTTCATATACTGTTTTACCCTAGTATGACCAACAGAAATTTTTATCTACTCCAACGGTATATACGGATAAGGCTTTTATATATTTTTTTGGCACTGCATGTCAACAACATTTTGTGTTTGTTTGCCGGTGTAGGTGTTACAACTTTGTGATAAAAAGTTATTTTAAGTGGTGTTTTAAGTGCCAAATATTAGTGCAATATGTCGTCTAGAACTCTGAAAATATTATCAAATGCTAGTAAAGCAAAATGCACCGTAAGTACAGAGATATTTTTATTTGTTATAATTTGTAGTTAGATGTTTTGCTTATATGAAAAAGAGGTATAAAATACAATAATAATAGTGCTTTTTATTACTTTTTTATAACTTTTTCTATTTAATCGGTTCTGTATGCTAGCCATGGTAATCAAATCCTTTAACCGTCTGAATTATTTTACTTTTAGGAATTGGAAGACAGTAAGAATCTCCAAATAGCCGGCATGAATCAATCAGCAGTAAATGTTATGGAAGTGAATCTGCATAATGTTAAACAATTTTAATAGTTAAGTGGTATATATTACTAGTAACAAGTAGCCCTATAGAGTTTTGCAGATTACCGAGCGACATCGTAAAAACTAAAACCTTCCGTAACTTTTTCATTTTTTATTGTACAGGAAAGAACTAAGCAAATTTTTCTCTTTTTCAAATTTCCATTGTAGTGGTGATAAAAAGTATATATATATATATATATATATATATATATATATATATATATATATATATATATATATATATATATATATATATATATATTTAATAGAATGCCCTGTATCTTTGTGGTCAAAATAAAAGATATTTGTTTCTGGTTTTAAATATGATACCATAAAAATTAACATTTGTTCAATTGTGTCGTTCCTACTTAATTTTTGTCAGAACCAATTAATGGTCTTGTATATTTTTTTGCACCCTGCTTGGTGATAGGAGGGCTAATAATTTCTATTAAAAAATAGACATTGTTTTCAGATCCGAAAGATACTGTCCCTGCGAAGTATTCTTCCTTATGTGATGACGAAATGGATGATTATGATAATGATCCAGATTTTAAGCTTACTTCGATAAGTGATGATTTTGACGAAGACAGTTATATAACATGATGGCATTGGTTACAATAAGTAGTAGTCATGCGCCTCTTTTAACTCGGACAATGCGTTTCTTTTCTTCAGATAACGGACGTTCAACTTCTTCGGAAATTTTAAGGACATCTGTAATATTTTGCTTAAGATTTCAGCCAGGGTTCGGCGAAATAACGAGCCAATTCAACCATATATTTGTATCGGGATAAATATTTTTAATTTGCTTTTAATGTGTTTGTGGTGTAAATAACATACGAGGGAATACTTTTTAGTTAATACAATTTTTATCATATTATAGAAGATACATAAAGGCCATATCTTCGTTTTACGACTCGCATTCATATTCGAACACATCTGGTCAAATGTAGCCCCTCCACCTTTCATTCCATTATAATCAGTTATTATAGTGGGTTTACCATTTTTTTTTTTGGAAATATCAGCACCTTCGTAAAGTGTTAAATGAAGTAAAACTACCTAATTTTTTTCGGAATATATGATATCAATGTCTTTTTTTATCAAAGCAAAACATAGAAGATGTATTGGTGACTCTATTCTTTACGTTTAACAGTTCCTGTGGAATTTCTCTTTTATTTTTGCGAAAAGTTCCGATAATTGTCAATTTGTACTGATCTTTTAATAACTCCTCTGCTAAGCTTACTGATGCAAACCAGTTGTCCATGGTAATATTTCTGTTACTACCATGAACTGTTTTTGTAAGTTTCTTTACAAAGTATGTACCCAACGGCAAACTATTTGTATTGGTTTTCTTGCCTAAAGGGGAATAGCATCGATCATATATTTCGAAGAGCTTTCCCACATCATAATGATTTTGAGACTATAGAGATCAGGTTTATCAGATATTATTCTTATATTTCTCATGTCTTGGTCGATGCTATCAAGGAACCTTGTTTTGGGTCTTCCGCTTTTTCTCTGACCAATGGGTCTTTTAAGGAGCATTTTTCTAGCTGGTTCATTTTGTTTCATCGACATTAAATGCCCTATCCACTTCAGACGTTCTATCTTAATATGTTTTACGATATCTGATTCCTGGTATATTCTATAAAGTTCAAAGTTGTATCGTCTTCTTCACATTCCATTGTCTCCACTGCTCCATAGATGCACCTTAGTACTTTCTTTCGAAACATCCTAACATGTTTTCATTACTTTTTTTTAAAGTTCAGGTCTATGAACCATATGTTAGGACTGGACATGTTATTGTTTTGTAGAGTTTTATTTTTGTATTTTTTAATATAATTGTGGATTTAAGGAGGAGATTAAATCCGAAATAGCATCTGTTGGCCGTACAAATTCTGCGGTTTATTTCTGCGGTAGTATTATATTCAGTGTTAAGGGGCGCTCCCAGGTATACAAATTCGTTTACTACTTGGATAACGTCGTTTTCTATAACAAGTGGTCGTAGGATTTGTGGTTGCGTGCTTATTTTTATATAGTTTATTTTGTTGGTGTTTATTATTAAAACCATTTTTGAAACTGATTCTTTTAATGCTACATACGCCTCTCGTATAGCGTTTTCCGTTTTCTGCTTCAAAACGTCCTTGAAATCCTACTTACTGTTCATCAATAGTCAGATAGTATCAAGGTGTATATGATTCTTTTCATCAAACTTAAGACACTTTATGAGATATTTGAAACGCTGACCACTTATGCAGGCCTGATCAAATTTTCCTGATATTATTACTATTAAACATATAGGTTATGGATAAATGACTGTCTCTATTTGTTGCAGACATTATCAAAATTGCCAATAAAGCTTTTAGCTTATTCTTACTCATCAACTGTCAACTTTTGTCAACTTTTGTGTAGTTTTTGGCATTACTTTTGGGACTAGCTATAAAATGAATAATATTTGTAGCTGCTGTCCTTTTTGACAATAAAGATATTTTATTTGAACACTCATTCCCATTTTTACCATTTAGAGCCTTCCCGGATTTACAATAAACTGAGAAACAGTAGCGTTCTCGCCTGATGTTCCAGGTACTTCTTCACCAATATTGGTTTTAAATCTGGATCCATTAAATTTACAGGTAAACTAGTTACAATGGGAGGCTTAAAAATTAATGAATTACCACTGTTTTTAGTTATTTTTTTCACCTGAGTCGTCTGATTTAAACTCCAAAGCATCTTCTTCTAACTTCCAGTCACTTCCACTGTCTTAAAAAGGTTTGTACTCACTATCTTGATCATTTATTAGAAGCTGTATTTCATCGTTTATATTATTTGCTGTTAAAGGTTTTCTTGATGACATAGTACTATATTTAAATAAAATAATATTTACTATAAATAAAAAAAAATTAGATAATGACCTACCAAACACTTCACCGGCGTCCACATAAACTCGAGAGAAAAAAACTAACGTAGAAAGGGGACTTTCGTAAAATTGACGACGTGTCCTTAAAAAGTCTAATATACCTATAATAATTACAGTAGTAATGAAACAGACCCATCACATGTTAAATCAAGACTACAGAAACAGTTACTAAGGAGTGTACGGGCATAGGTTACGCGATTGCACTCGAACTGCGACGAAAATCGAGGAGCGTCATCAAATTTACGATAGTCCACCTTCCTTCGGTTAACATAATAGTTTTTATTATAAAGGATATAAACGACAATTACATGTGGACAACACGTTTGCACTGAAGCAACAACAAAGTGGATTTTGCACTGGAAGAGAGGATATAAATCTAAATTTCTGGTAAAATTTTAAATTTGAATTCTAAGCTTCACTTCTTGAGCTCGAAGTGAAAAAAATTAAATGTGACCTTATTCTAATTATTACCATTATTTGATATATATTTGGTAGACTGATAACATTTCAGTATTTTATTTTATTATGTGCAACAAATAATTCATAACCAATCTTCTTTTCTTCTACTAATGGCGCTACAACCTTTCCTGGGTCTCAGCCTGCTTAACAACTTTCTTTCATTCTGCCCTGTCGGATATTTTTTTTAGCCACTGCCTGATATTTATTGTTTTAAGATCTTTCTCTACATTGTCTATCCACCATTTTCGGAGCCTTTATCTTGTCCTATTTCTTTGGGGTTTAGATCTCTAGATTACTTTTACAACTCCATTATTTGGCATTCTTTCTAAGTGGCCAAGCCAGTTGAGTCTTTGTGACTTAAGCTAATGATATCTGCTTGGTGCATTAATTCATGCAGCTTATAGTTTAATTTTATTTTTTACGAACCATCGCTACAATGAGCTGGTCCAGATATATTTCTTAATATTTTTCGCTCAAATATTCCCAAATCATCCATCAGTGGTGGAAAGTGTCCACGATTTACATCCATATGTGACCACTGGTCTAATTACTGTTTTGTAGACTCCAAACTTAGACTCACAATTCAGTAACTTACTTTTTATTAAGTCGTTGTATGGATAAAAGCTCTTATTATCGCTAAGAATCTATGCTTGTATTACTTGACTGAAGTTATTGCTGCCATTTATTATTGAGCCTAGGCAGATCTTCTCTTCTCGGTCCTTTCTTTCATTCGTTATTGAAACGGTTTTCACGATATCGTTGTTTATTTGTATTCCTATTATTTCTGTGATCATGGTATGTCGGTGCAGTATTGGTTTCCAGATTTTCTCCCTGCCCATTTTAGTTCCATTGTCGGTTTTTCGGTTCATAATTATTTTTCTTATATCTCCCCTTTCATAATCTGCTCTTAGCACAAATTCTCCTCTTTCCGGTCTGTTTGGTAAAATTGTCCTCGGTTTCTCCTATGTTGTGTTTTCTGAGTTGTATGATTTTGCTGTGGTCACTTTGTTTTTCTGTCTAGACGCCGTGACTCCCGAACTTTTAGAAATTGGTATAGGCTATCAATGTCTTTGTAATTTTGTAGTTGTAGAGTGCTGTGGTCTTTCAATGTTTCTTTAAAATGTCTCACAATCAATTCCTTACAAACTAGTTGTTCCGACAAATCATTGTATTCGAGATATTTCGCGTTGTTATAAATTTGTCGGGCGTATGTCCTTTCCAGCATTCCTTTGTTTTCATTGTATCTACCGGTTTATAGCTCTTTATTGATATCCAGTTGTGATTTTCGGTTGCATTTTTCCCCAGAAATGTAAAAATCCTTTTTTTTTTAATTCTCCCAGCTGACAAATTCTGCTTCCTTGCTGTCTAACCGCAAGCTAGAGCTTCTTCTTTTAAATTGTTTTTAATTGTCTCTTTACAAGCCTCAAAGTTTTCGATGTATTGTAATCTGATTTGAAATTTTTGATAAACGAGACCAGGTGTGTCCCCTGATGGATGTGTTTGCACATCTTCGCCAAATTGAATTTTCACGTTACTAATACCTTAAATTTTTTTTTTCTTTCTCCAAATGATTTTGCAATATTTTTTCTTAATTTTCGCAATTTGCTTTTCGTTTTGCATAACTTTTCTTCTCTTTCTCGCACGTCCTCATGTATTGCATAGTCTAATTTGATTTTTAAATCCTCTTATTACTTTTTTATTTGATTCTGAATTTTTATTTTTTGTTCTCTTATTTCTTTCTTTATAATTTCTATACATCCTTTTATTTCATTTTTATAATTTTTTATACGATTTTTAATTTTTTTGTTGTTCTCTTTAGATTTTTTTTCCATTGCTTGTTGTGTCTCTTGTTGATTTGCTCCATTTTTTTATTGCTTGTTTATTGTTTTGTTGTATTACTTGTGGTTATAATTACATAAGTTTCTGCCTAGATTTTGTTTTCTTTTTATTTATATTTAGATCAAATGCAGCGGCCTTCTATTTCTTATTTATAGCTTTTTCACTTCGATTGCTGCTTATTATGGCAACCTATTAACATTTGCGTATATGTAAGTGGATCTTTTATTAATTTAGCCGCACATATCTAGTTTTTTAAAAATTCATTAAAAATATTCATCTAAAATTAATGAATAAATAATAAAGAGTATACAAAAAAAGTACATACCTACCTTTATTCAACGTAAAAATTATCTTAAAAATAAAAAAAACAGCCAAAATTTTCAGAAAAAGAACTACATATTACCAAAACTAAAGTCATCATCATCATTATCAGTCGGCGCTGCAGCCCTTCGTGAGCCGTGGCCTGCCTTAAAACATTATTTTATCTTTCCCTATCGAGTGTCTGTCTTCTCTATCCCCTCATTCCAATTTCCCTTAAATCGTCCTGCACATCGACCAGATCTAAGTTTGGATCACCTTCTTCTTATTTTTGCGACCGGCCTATTTAGCATAGTTATTTTAGTAGGATCACTTTTATTCATCCGCATAACGTGGCCCACTCACTTTAGACGGTTTTTGTTGATGGTTTACACAATATTTGCATTAAATCAACGCATGTTCTGCATGTTTAAAATGGCCAACGCCTTGTTGAATGCAAAGTATTGCTTTTATGCAATATGTCGTTTTTTAAAAGGAGTCTTGAATCCTTATAAATATAATTCATCGGTATAAACTTTGGATTTTAAATATTCCTAAACATAATAATTGATAGGATTAAAATCAAATGATCACGTGAGGCCAGACATGAGAACCGCCCCTGCCAATTCACCTATTGGGTAAGTTGCTGAATAAAAAATCTCTAACTATGCGCCTGTAATGTGGTGAAGCACCATTATTTTGAATGTAAATTCCACTTGTATTAATACTTTTGTCATCTAAAAGTACTGGTAAAATATTTTCTAAAAAGAAAAAGTAAAGTTTTTTGTAACCTTCGGACTAAGGTCTAGTGTTGGGGTTTTCATGACTTACCGACAACTTTCGTAGCCGGGACCGACAGCTTTACGTGCCTACGAAGCACAGTGGTAGCTCAGTTAAATTAGAAATTGAAAATTTTGTCGGTGCCGAGATTCAAACCCGGTCCATCCAGCTTGTTAAACCAGTAACATACCCACTGAGCTACGGCTACCACCATCTAAAAAATCTAAATACACTTTGCCAGTTAGAGTGGGAACTAAAATGTTTGATTCTATTAATTTGGTATCAAATATACCACACCATACATTAACAACAAATTTATGCTGCGAGTAACTTTGCCATGCAAATGGATTTTGCTGTACTCAAGTGTGTGAGTTCCTGAGATTGTATACCCCATCTCTCCTGAATTTTGCTTCATCCCTGAATAAACAGATGTTTAAAATCCTTGGTATTCGGGTGATCCACCTACTAACATCAATTCTAAGTATTTCATCCCGAGGTATTAACTTTTGTATTTCTTGTAGATGGTAAAAATAAAGATTATTCTTTTTAAGTTTTCGGGAGACAATGGTATGTGAAATTTTCAGAACATAACTATTTTGGCCGGCACTTACTTTTGTATTATTCTTAATTAAATTAAAAATATTAGGTATTTTCTCTATAATAGAGGCCCCTAGAACACAAGGGGTGTAAGTGCCAATAACAAAGTTTGGAGAAAACGTTGTTCAAAGTTCTAGACAAATTTAAAAATCTAGGTACTACTTAGCGTGTTTTCAATGACAGGATATTTTTAATCATGTTATTGTTAGTTTATGTGGAAAGTTTGAAGCCAAAAGTACCTGCCTGTTGTTGGTTATCAGTTGCTAAATGATAAGCAACTGCACTTACACCCCTTGTCCTCTGAGTTGTTTTAGATTATTAAAAAAGAAATTATTAGAAGTTTTAGGGCGTATTAATAGAGAACGTGAACTCACAGAATATGCCAAGAAGAGTAAAACGTCTTATCTTAGACACATATTTAGACACGGCAGGTATAACTTCCTTCAGCTTATTATAGAAGGGAAAATAGAAGGTAGACGCGGCCCGGGTAGACGACAAATGACCTGGCTGCACAACATCAAATATTGGACAGGATTAGACTTTCAAAGTTTAATAAGGAAAGCCCAAAATAGGGAAGACTTTGTAGAGGTCATCGCCAACCTTCGCTAAGAAGACGACACCCAAAGAAGAAGAAAAAAGGAACACAATAGGTTTTTAAAAAATACCCCTTAATAAACAGCTCAGACAAAAAGCATTATAACGCTATACCTATATTGTAAAAATATTTTCAGTGTTTCAAAGTCCGTGTGATTTACTCAATGTCTGTATCATAGACACGGTCAAGATTTTCATATTGAATGCTGGTTGTAGCTACACAGCCACTACATGAGGAAGTTCCATAAAAAAGCTGTGATGGATTGGAGGCACAAAGAGAAGTAGCTTCAGTAAGTCCTTGAAATTTGACTCCTTTAGTTGGGGAGTTTTAGTCATTTGGGTCAACTGAGAAAAGTCTACAGTAGTTGGTCGTCCTTTATTCTGAGGTCGCATGTCGATTGTTTTAAAATCTTCTTAGTCTCTGTTGAATGTTGCCTTATAATACAGAGTAAAGGGCTTTTCTTTCTTGAAATGCATCCATTGCATTTTACTTATACCAGTGACGGATTGTTTAAAAAAAGGATTTAACGAATCTACAGATTTAAAATCCAGACTGTTCATTCTGACCACTAAAAACTTCCGGGTTGCTTTAGCAACCATATCACACTACTGACTTGGCACATAGATATTTCTGGAATTTCGCTTTTTGGCTTTTCCTATCAGACCAAAGTCCTGATCGCACTCCATGTACGAGTGACCAACACTGAGATACTTATGATTAACAGTGCTAATTGTTGAATTTCTTACAACATAGAGCCACAACTTCACAATTAAGTGGCTCTTATTTTGACCACTGCAGTTGTCACTATAAACAGTGACTTGTTTCACAGTTGGTGGCAGACTTTTTACATACTTTAAAATACAAGAGGCGATGGCCTTACAGCCTCTAGAGGCCTGCCCTTTTGCCACATTAACATTATTGCTTCGCCGGTGACAAGGTTGTGGATAAAAAAATTGTAGGTCCAAAGTTCTCTGCAATGGTATGCATTTGTGCATGACAGAGAAGGAGTAGGAAGGGTTTTTTGTAAATCAAAGCAAATGACTACTTTTGATGGGTCGTTTTTTGCCTCCTCCGTATCTTTTGCTTTTTCAGAGCGAGCAGCCTCTGCTTTTCTAAGATGTAACTCTTTCTAAAGTTTTTGCATTTGCAGACTCATCACGGGTACCGTTGTCAATTTTATTTTGTAAACTATCGCATTTGTTGCATATATCAGTTAGAGGTCTATGAAAGGAAAGATTGAAACTAGTATTGAATACATGTCTAAGCTGTCCTTTACAGGGACCTCATTTCTTTCAACGCAGAATTCTTTGTATAGAGCATACAGCTTCATAAGATTCAGATTAGGATCCAAATGCTTGACGTTTGGAGCCTTTTCTTGTGTTTAATGACTGCTGTATTTTTGTATAGATTTGATATACGCTTTTATCAAGTTTGTAGTTTGTTCGGGGATTTTGTTGGCAGGGGTTTTTTTACCCCGTTTGTCCCTAGGAGAAATGACACTATTAGAAAGTTGCTTACCTTTCACTACATTATCAACTCTCTTTACACTTATGTCAAGTGTGGCCATGAAAACTTATTTACACACTCTATGCACTGCTTTTTTTTGAAACATTTTTGTTTTTCTTCCGCCCATCTATTCTCCTTTTAGGTTTTCCGAGAGTAATTGATGAATTTATGAAAGCGGTTTGCAGATCCCAGTCTCCAAGCTTCCAAAATTCTGATTTGATTTTCATTATTACCGTTTACTTAATATTATTTAATTTATGTTTAGTTTATTTAATATTAATACCCAAGGTGTCGTAAACGACTCACGAACTAAAAATAAGGAAAAATAAATAGTAAGGAAAATATATTCAATAATACCCAATAAATAATCAAATAGAAAATCGTGCAACCTCCTAAAAAAAAGCTAAAACCAAGATCAAATTTTAATGGAAAAATGGAAAAAAAAGTGATACAGATATGTCAAATGGATAGTAATATATTAAATTACAGAATTGCTATGAGAGGAAAAGATGATATACCCCAATACCGCATTCGATGATTAACTTATCTGTTACTAATCCTAATCAATCAGCCAGTTCTTATGGATACGATCAAGACAATCTACATTTTAGGAGAAATTGGACCAAAGAGAGCTTATGTGTACAATACCACCTCAGAAAGCCACCACTTGATAATTTGCCAACAGATAAAAAGAAAATGTTTCCAGTGTAACAATGAAACTAAGAAAGGACGTGGAAGTTGTCAAATTTCACTTCCGATAAATGTTTTGGCAAATTTCAATAAACAAAAGAAAAAGTTAGTCTTAGTTTTTATTTTAGTGTCAAGTGCCCAAGAGATCGTTAACGACTCACTTTCAAAATCAAAAACTAAATATCAAAAAATAGTTTAAATATTTTTTTTTCTCATATTTAATAATTTTGTAACATAAAACATTAGTTTGATTGGTTTTAATCATATTTAATAATAATAATAATAATAATACTAACAATAATATATAATAATAATAATATTAATTAACCGCGGCCTATTTCAAGGAGACTCGCTGAGTCCATTGTGGTTCTGTCTAGCAATGAACCCATTATCCCAGCTATTGAACTCCACTGACTCAAGTTTTAGCATTAAAAACAACAATACTGTAGTGGCGAAGCTTAATCACCTGTTGTATTTAGATGATTTGAAACTAATGGCTTCCACTCGAAATCACTTAGATCAAATGCTAAAAACTGTAGAAACTTTTTCAAATGATATCAGTATGCACTTTGGGTTAGACAAATGTCGTGTACTCAATATAGTCAAGGGTAAGGTTCAGCCCGGAGGATTCGATATGCAAAATGGCCAAAACATCGAGGCTATGGGCGAAAATGACATGTATAAATATCTAGGAGTAAAGCAAGCGCGGAAAATTGACCATAAACAAATGAAAATCGAATTAACATCAGAGTTCATACGGAGAGTAAAACAGCTACTCCGCTCACATCTTAATAGTAAAAATTTGTTTAAGGCATTAAACACCTACGCATTTTCCACCATCCTCGAAGTGCAGTAGAAATAACGACATTACCGCGGTATTTAGGAGGACGAGGACTTACAGATTACTAATTTACGAACTTATTTTCAGGTGCAGGCGGAGACATCTACTCTTCATCGCGCGATTTGTGCAGTAGATGGCACAACACCGATTAAACTGAGGGAACAAGAAATGCGCATAAACCATCTTACTAAGAACGAAAAAATGCGCATCTGGATGGGTAAGCCTCTGCACGGGCGACATCCGAATGAAGTCAGTCAAGACTATGTCGACAATCTAGCGTCGAACTATTGGCTCACATCAGGAAAGATGTTCCCTGAAACAGAAGTTTCATTACTCGCCATTCAGGATCAGGTTATACCAACCAAAAATTACCTGAAATATATCGTCAAAGACCCTCAGGTCCAAAACGACAAATGCCGATATGGATGTCAAGCCCAAGAAACCATCCAACATCTTACCGGGGGCTGCCAGGCATTTGCTGCAACTGACTATAAGGAACGGCATGACTCAGTAGGAAAGATCCTCCATCAAGAGATAGCTTTTAAACTGGAACTTCTACAAACAAATCATCTCCCATATTATGAATACGTTCCTGAGAGTATGCTTAAGAATGACAACTACAAGCTATACTAGGATCGCACTGTGCTCACTGACCAAACTGTAGCACATAACAGACCAGATCTCGTGCTAGTTAATAAACTTACAAGACAAACAACACTAATCGATGTGGCGATACCTAACGATCTGGAAATACAAATAAGGAGATAATGCAGAATGGAAAGTACCCAGACGATACCTATTATTCTTTCTACCACTGGAGTCATCCCGAAGAACCTTCTAGAAAACATAAGAAAGCTGGGTCTAAATAAACATCTATATAAGATCATGCAGAAAGCAGTGCTACTTTCGACGTACAGATGCGTTCGAAAATTTTTGGGAGATACACCGATGTACCAAGTCACCTACGACTCGATAACATGGAAAGAGTCCCACCAGAGCTAAATCCTTTTGATACCGTAGGTATCTGGGCTTATTTGGCATATATACTTTAGATCTGCCTGGAAAGCCAATAACCATTTCGTCATACACGTCAAATTGTGCAAGCAGTAGTTTTCTTTCAACATCAATTTTATTGAAAATCCATAATATCCTATCTATCTGTCTTCTCTCTGTCTTTTTAACTATCAGCACAGTCGATTCTCAAACATGCTAACAAAGCTTAAGCCCCTATTAGCGCAATTGTGCACCAAAAAATGTCCCTTCCAGTTCCGTCTGTACCATAAAGACTATCAAGATTTTTGTGGTTCGATTTAACGATAAGTGAAAAAGCAAAGTGCTGCCAAAGAACGCTTTTATTTCTACCATGTCAACATCAACTAATTAAGTTTTTTGTTGGTCATTGTATTTTACTCTTGCAAGTGTTGCATTAATAGGAAAAATAGCAAATAATCTGAATGACGGTTTGTTAAATAAATAGACATTTTCTAAATTTGAATTTATTTTTTCTGCTAAAAGGAATGTAAAAATAAATAATGAAATATGAAATAAGTCTAGAAAAGAGGGACTTATAATACCAACTGGGCGCCTAAAAAGGCATAGGAATATTATAAATATTTAATTTATTTACCTAAATTTTGAAATCTAAAATTAATTAAAATTTAATGTGATATGTATATTTGATAGTCTATTATCAATACAGAACAATAAATAAAATCATATAAACCAATTATTTTAGTGGTTTTCAATAATGTAGTTTAATATCTAGCTCCGCTGAAATATGGCAGAGTTCAGTGATCTATAGATGTGGTCTCAAAAATGCAATTACTCTGGAATTATTTATATTTTACCGCAATGCTACATGTAGACTGCTTAATAAAGTTACTGTTTTAAAAATTGAATGAAATACGTTAATGGAACTTTGCGGATTCCGTGTAAGATTTTCCTTCTGACTTTGGACTTCTGGTTAAAACTTTAACTCGAAGCCAGTTTAATTTAATCTTATTTCAACAGCGCGTCAAGGAGTGTAATTCGTTTTACATCTTAGAAAATGCCAGCAAATGTTTTAGTTCGATTTTAAGCCATGTTTTAGTAAGTAAATACCATCACAGTATGGGTTAAACAGATTTCCACAAAATATAAAAGACGAATAGAATATTCGACTATATTAGATATTCTACTAATAATTGAAAATATAAAAACCCTACTATATATATATATATATATATATATATATATATATATATATATATATATATATATATACATATACATATATATTATACATATACAATGTGGAAACCACTTATGGAATAAAATTGTTTATGTCCTTATTATAGAAAATAATAAAAAACTCTGGGACACGTTAACTTTTAAATTTAAATGTGCGCTTTTTAAACATAAATTTAAATGTACAGGGTGATCCACGCAAGTCTGGCATAGTCCATAATCCTTATTTTTAATAAAACACCCTGTATATTTGTATGTTTTTAAAAGATTCTTAACAACCTGATTTCAACAAACTATATCATGTAGGGTCTATAATCTATAATACAAGGTGAAATTTTGAAATTAATGATTTATCACGTGTTATGGTATTATTTTAAATTAGCTAAATACAGACAATACACTTCTACTTTAAGTGTCAGTATATTGGGGAAAATTTCTGTTTAGTAACCTTGTTAACAGTTTTTGTCACGAATAGGTAAAAACTGTCTAGATAGTCTGCTAATTAAACTAAATCGGTAAATAATGCGGATTGTTATCAATTAGTTTTTGGTTTATTGACATTTTACATTAAAATAATAAATTCCTAATTAAAAGCTAATTTCTTGCAGAAATATTTAACTTAGATCCACCGAATTGAGATTTTAGTGATGATTGGTTAAGGGGAGAATTGTAGAAGTTAAGTTGAAGTAGCAAACATACATATTTAACCAGAGGTATCCTCAGTTGCCTAATATTGCACAAGGTACTGTGTCTAAAATTTATGTACAATTCAGAGAACTTGGACATGTCAAACTATTAAAAAAGAACGAACTTCATTGAAGATGATGTGAAAGTGGATATTTTGCTAGGTGTCGCAGAGAATCCAACGTCAAGTCCACGTCAAATTGCACATCAAAATAATGTGAGTCACAACTGTCCTAAGGTGTCTCTATAAAGAAAAACTTCATCCATATAAATTGACTTTTGTGGAGCAGCTAACAGAAGACGATCCTGATCGTATATGACAATTATACGTAGATAAGTTTGTTTTTTACTAATAGTTATCGACGTGAGAAGAGAAACAGCTTCCTTTTGTTCCTACAATTTGTCAAACATGCTAGGGATATGTGATTTGTATGTTTTGATTTTCTCATAATTTATATGTCATCATTTTAACACTGTTGGAAAATTTTATTCCTTTTATAGCACGTGTATGAATTTTTGTTGTTGATATTATATTCAGGAATTTTGCATATGACATTTTGTATTGATTTTTGTTTTATTTATACAATATATTGATGAAATCGATATTTATGGGTTTCATTATTTCGTATGGTCCTCTTAGTTGCAAATACAACAACAGATATACTGAACCACTTAAACAGAGCCCAAGTAAGATTGAATTAAGGTAAGCCTTAGGTAAGCCCATTTGGAAATAAACACAGATACTTGCAATTTTTCTATTATTCTGAAATTAATTCTAATATAATTTTTTTTAACATATTTAAATTCTGATTAAACATTTGTGCGAGTGGACAATTTTTCGTATTGGCAACAAATCGAATATTTAAATAATAATTTTAATATACTCTTATCATTTTATCAGGGAAACGAATCTCATAGGAAAGAAATTGTTGATTTGTGGTAGTAGAAAAAAACAACGAAATGTATGGGACAATGAATAAAATCAAACAAAACCAAAGACTGAAAAAAAATTTTAGAATAAGAAGAAATGTTAGAACAAGAAAAAGGAGAAATCGGGAATAGAGAAGATTTTACAACTTTTACAATTACAATCATAGCCAACAGATTAAAACAATGAACAAGCAATAAAAAAAATGGAGAAAAATAAACAAAAGACGGAACAAGAAATGGAAAAAAAATTAACAGGAAACAAAGCAAACCATGAAAGAACATTAACAAGAAACAAAGCAAATGATAAAAGAGAAGAAGAGAAAAATTAAAAAACGTATAAAAAGGTATGAAATGAAATAAAAGTATGTTTAGAAATTATGAAGAACGAAATGAGAGAACAAGAAATTAAAATTCAAAATCATATAAAAAAAGATTTAGAGGATTTAGAAATAAAATTAGACAATGCGATATACAAGGACGTGCGAGAAATAGAAGAAAAAGTTGTGCAAAATGAAAAGCAAATTGCGGAAATTAAGATGCGAAAACATTTTGGAGAAAGAAAAGAAATAATTGTTTAAGTTACTGGTGAGGTGAAAATCCAATTTGGCGGGGATGTGAGAATAACACAAGCGGTCCTGTTTATCAAAAGTTAGAAAAAAAGATTACAAGACTTTGAGAGTTGTAAAGAGACAATGAAAAGCAAGCTAGAAGAACAAGCTAGCTAGCTTTTGGTTCAACAGCAAGGAAACAAAATTTGTCAGCTGCGAGAATTTTGAAAAAGGATTTTTACAATATTTCTGGGGGAAAATCCAGCAACTGGATATTAATAAAGAGCTACAAAACGGTAGACACAATCAAAAGAAAGGAATCTCGGAAAAAAAAACATACGCCCGATAAATTTATAACAACGCAAAAACCTCGAATACAATTATTCGTCGAAACAACTAGTGGAATTGATTGCGAGACATTTTGAAGAAACGTTGGAAGTGCACATTCTACAAAATTACAAAGACATTGATAGCATATGCCAATTTTTGCAAGTCCGAGAGTCATGGCTTAAAGACAGGAAAAACAAGAGACAACAGGAAAATCATACAACTCAGAAAACATAACAGAAACCAGGAACAATTTTACCAAACAGACCGATCAAGAAGAGAATTTGTGCCAAGAAGTGATTATGAAAGGAGAGATGAAAGAGGAAATAATTATGAACCGAGAAACCGACAATGGAACTGGTATAGATAGGAAGAAAATCGGGAAAACAATACTGCACCGACATACCATAATAACAGAAATAACAGGAATACAAATAAACAACGATATCGTGAAAACCGTTTTAATAATGAGCGAGAGAGAAGGCCCAGAAGAGAAGTAATAAATCAGTAAGAGAAGTAATAAATCAATATGGAAAGATATGAAAAAAATAGCCATAATGACGAACCGAGAGGCCAAGGGATCCAGCAGGCTGTTTTTCACGAAAAACGCCCACTTGTTTTCACGAGAAACAAAAAAACAAAGGAACAAACCGGAATATTTTGTCACTAAAAAGAATTTATCAAACCCGCTGGGTACAATGAAAAAAGACAACGATCGACTTTAAAATTTGTGAACGGTTTTATAAACGAAAAACCAATTAAAATTTTGATAGATTCTGGATAAGAAATATCACTAATCAATAGAAAATTGATTGAAGAAGTTAAGTTGACAAATCGGATTTACAAAATACCGCGGGTCAACTTAGTGTGGGTGCAAACAAACGGACACTGGCAACGATAAATAAAGGAATAAGAATAAGAATACGGATCAAAGAAAAAGTTTATTAACTAAAATACGTGACAATGGCGAATATGTCATGATAATAGTAGGGGTGGACGAATTGTCGGAAAAACACATATTGATAGATTTCAGAAACGATCTGATCAAAGTGAATGGTGAATTGGTTGAATTGGACAGAAAAATGGAATAAAGTAAAGACGTTAATAAAAATTGCAGGGAAGCGGACAAGAAACAAAATGTAGAAAGAAGCAAAGAAATGTAGGAGAAATCAATGCCTGTAAGTCATTAATAGAAATGAACCTGGAAGAAGTAGAAGAAGAAGAAACAAAAGAAGGAAATAAAAAAAATGTTAAAAAATGTTAAGAGACGGATAAGAAACACAATGTAGAAAGAAGCAAAGAAATGTAGGAGAAATCCATGCATGGGAGTCATTAAGAGAAATGAACCTAGACGAAGAAAAAGAAAGAAAAAACAAAAATATCATGGAAGTCATGGTATAAAGTCAAGGCAGAAAAAAATGAAAAGAAAAAACAAACATTAGTTCAGGAGAAAATTGTAAAAGTTTAAAAAAATAGACAAGAAAGCCGTTATACGGAAACAGGAGAAAGGGGACGGAATTTTTTTAAGAACTTTGAAAGATTCTAGAAAGGTGATTGAATGCGGGAAATAATAGGACTTAGAGGTTCTCCTTGTGAATTTTAGGTAAACCATAATTTTTTTTTAATACGAATACCAAAATGAATAATAAATTAGTTTTTAAATCAGATGATACTGAAAATAAATTGGAGAGGTCTTGAGTCGAAAATTTAACTAACGTCGAAATACCTAACGACGTACAGGAGATTTTAAGTTGATGAGACAACGTTGCAGTTCCTGTTCATAATAAAAACGAAATTCCTGTATGTGATATTATTTCTCGATTGAAAATTCAATTTCTAATTATTTAAATTCACAACATAAATATATATAAACATAAATATTCATTTGAAAATAAAGCATTAGATCAAAATAAGATCAAAATTCAAAAGAAGCAAGCCTTCTTGAGGGAAAATCCTAATGTAGTTATGCTTTTATTGACAGATGGGACAAAAATGGTTATATATCACCAAGTAAAGCAAAATCACTTAAGCTACACAACGCTATTCCACCAAAAAATTTATGGTTTACCTAAAACACATAAGGAGAATGTACCTTTACGTCCTATCGTTTTCTTTATTCAATCACCCTTCGAGAATATTTCAAAGTTCTTAAAAACATTATTTCTAATGCCATAAATAAAAATCCCTATTATATTAATGATTTCAATGACCTTATTTTTAAATTGAAAACATTTACGTACCAAATAACTATGTATAAATTAATATCTTTAGATGTCATTTTACTATAACATCCAAATAACACTTACCACTGACATCATTAAAAAGAAGTGAAATGACATAAAACAGTAAACCTTTTTATATAAGGACGAAATATACCATCAAATGGATGGATGTGCAATGCGTTCAAGTATTTCTAGATTGCTCAACTGGTTCTTGAAGATTTAAAAGAATCTATCATGAGTCATTTAGATTTTAATGTACCATTTTTCTACCGCTATATTGATGACAGTATCTATGATATCCCAACAAATAAAAAGAATAAAATATTAGATAATTTTAACAGTTACAATCCAAAACCAAAGTTTGCTATAGAAATTGAACAAAATAATATATCGCATTAAAAACACTGTCAAAACCATGTGGTTTACAAAAGAAACATGGTCTTCACGATTACCCTAACTATAAATCCCATCATCCATTCTTCCATAACAAGTCTGTAATTATAACTTTTGCTGATAAATTTATAAAACTAACAGATCCAGAATACAGACCAACTGCAATAAAGAAAAGCAAAAAATGCCCTTCTAAATAATGAACATCCCGAACATCTAATCGAGAATATTTTTAAATCAAGACTTATATATAGTTATTTATACAATAAATTTTTCAACAATACAAATAACAATAAACCCAACAGTATCAAGACTATGTATACAACTCTTCCATGTATAAAAGGTTTATCCGAACAACTAACAAATCTTTTAGCCAAACATAACATAACACTGGCTCACAAAGGCAACATCCTTTTAAATAAATATTTTACTTAACTAAAAACACAAACTCCAAAACTCAAAAAATTACATGATGTTTACGAGATACCATATATTAACTGTGAAGGTGCTTATATCGGGCAAACCGGTCAACTGCTTCAATCCAGAATTCGTTCTCACAAATATGACAAGAACAACATAACTGCGCTCACAAAACATAAAAATGGGAAGAAGCATAAATTTGACTTAGAAAATATAAAAAATTTTAAAAACCGAACAAAACAAAAAGAAGAGAGAGATATATGAATCAATAGAGATAAAAAGAGATACTAACGCAATCGATGACAAAAAAGATACACAGAACCTAAATAAAATATATTTTTCAATTTAATTTAAATAATAGTAAATATAACACTATAAAAAACTCTTAAAGTCATAACATATTCTCGCTTTACCTTGATATAAAAGTAATTATATACTAATGACAGTAAACCATAAGATATTAGATATCAATTTTTACTTGTGTCAATCCATTACTGTTAGTGTCCCGTTTTACGTTTTGTTAAGTTTTATATATTTTACAATAACTTTTTGTTCCTAATCTTGTACGTTTTTTAATCTTGATAAAAGCATGGGTTTCATGCCGAAACGTTCATTTCAATGGACAATAAAATCTAGTTCCAAATTTAATATTACTTATTGAACGAAAACCCAATAAATACTAATTTTATCTTACATAATATATATATATATATATATATATATATATATATATATATATATATATACAAAGACTTAATGAAAAGTAAGTTACTGAATCGTGAGTCTAAGCTGAGAATCTATAAAACAGTAATTAGACCAGTGGTCACATATGGATGTGAAACGTGGACCCTCTCAACCACTGATGAAAATCAACTAAGAATATTTGAGCGCAAAATACTAAGGAAAATATTTGGACCAACCCAATGCAGCGATAGTTCGTGGAGAATTAAAATGAACCACGAGCTGGATGAACTAATGCAGAGCGCAGATATTGTCAGATTTGTAAAATCACAAAGACTAAACTGGCTTGGTCACCTAGAAAGAATGCCAGATAATCGAGCTGTAAAAGTAGTCCAGAGATGGAAGCCCCAAGGAAACAGAACAAGAGGAAGGCCCCGTAAAAGATGGATAGACGACGTAGAGAGGGATCTTAAAACCATGAACATCAGGCAGTGGCGAAGGAAAGTATCCGACAGGGCAGAATGGAAGAACATTGTTAAGCAGGCCAAGACTCACAAAGGGTTGTAGCGCCTTTAGAAGAAGAAGAAGAATATATATATATATATATATATATATATATATATATACACTTCTCCAAGAAATTAACGCACCACTTCAATAATTCAATTTTATTTGTAAACAGGCAAAGAATAAAAAATAAAACTTCACCAGATTTACTCTACATTTTATTAGTAATTATAACAATTTGTCTAATCATCAGAACATGTTGAAGTACAGGAGAAAAAAAAATAAAAAGGAAAATTCTAAAAAAATAATGATAACAAAAGTAAACTAAAATATTAGGAAAAATCTTAATAACGAGTGTTTCCACCTCTAGTACGTATAACAGCCTCACATCGTTGGCCCATACTTAAAATTAATTGCCGTATTTCATTTTGGTCTAGTTCTCTCCAAATCTGGATCAGCCTCTCTCCCACTTCCTGTAAGTTGTTTGGTTGGATCGGTGTTGCTCTTAATCGCCTACCAAGGATATCCCAGAGATTTTAAATCGGATTTAAATCCGGACTATGTGCTGGCCATTCCATAGTATTAATTTCTACCTCTTCTAGATAATTTCTGACGATATGTGCAGCGTGAGGTCTGGCATTATCTTGCATTAGTAAGAAATTTTCACCGACATAAGGAGCGAATGGTAATAAATATTGCTCCAGGATCTCCAATATGTACGTTTCAGCTGTAACAGTTTCATTTTCTATGACCACTAGGTCCGTAGGTGCGGTCAAAAAAATACCACCCCACACCATAACGGATCCTCCACCAAAAATCCGGTGTGTGAGAAGTTACACTGAGCATATCGTTCGATGGGTGGTCGCAACACACGAACACGTCTGTTGTTATTGTACAAACAAAATCGGGATTCATCAGTAAATAGCACTCGTTCCCAGTCAGCCTCTAACCAATTAACGTGTTCTCTGGCAAAATGTAGTCTCCACCTTCGATGCTCTGCAGTTAATAGAGGATCCCGGACGGCAATCCTAGGTGTTAAGTTGTATTCCCTAAGTGGCTGGCAAACAGTTTCAGTACTAATTTGTATAGCATGCACGTCTCGAAGCGGAATTTGTAGACTTCGATGTGTTACAAAACGTTGTCGAAGAGCAGAAATTCTTAAAAATCGATCTTGAATAGGGGTAGTTACCCGGTTTCGTCCTTGCCCTGGTCTGCGTGTAGGATCCCCTGTTTCGAGGAATCTTTCTAATACCCGTGAGACGGATATGTGGGACACATTAAACCGACAACCAATTCTCCGGTAACTCCAACCTTCTTCCGACAGTACCACTGCCTGTGCACGTTCATCTTGGGTTAAATTACGGGATTGACGCTCCCTAATAAACACAATTAACAATAATCAACAATTAAACAGTAGCCGAATAAAATTCGTTGAACACTTGGAAATTAGTATATTTATAGAATAAGTACATTTTTTGCTTTTTTTTGTTTTGTTGCAAAAAAAAAACTATAGCGATAAAACACCGTCAATAAATATAGAGTGTACGAATAGCATATACAAGGGGCTTGCAAAATATAATATTACAATGGAAATTTTTATTAACGCTAATAAAATATTTTAATATTTCAAAGTGGTGCGTTAATTTCTTGGAGAAGTGTATATATATATATATGTATATATATATATATATATGTATATATATATATATATATATATATATGTATATATATATATATATATATATGTATATATATATATATATATATATATATATATATATATATATATATATATATATATTATATATTGTGAGTCAAAACTGTATATACACATCTTCAAAAATATCTATGAATATCAAAATTATATTCATAGATATATATCTTCTCACAAAATATAAAATGTAAATATATTTGGTATATTGTCTTATTCTTAGATATGTACGAAATGTTTTCACAACTGTCTAAAAACGGTGGTGCTTATTAATAAAACATAAATAGGGGGAGTGTTGATTGTACACAACACATGCTTTGGGAATACATAAAAGCATCGATCAACGAAAGAATATTTTCCGCTAGAAATGTGTAAGAGACCATATGTTACATCCCTCAAATCCTTGAAACATATTGAAAGATTGGGGCAGATTTGTAATTTATCACTCATTATATTGATAATGGTATAGTTAGGAAAAACTCCGTTTAGTGTGTTTTTGAAAATATGGTTTTGTATTAAGATGATTTTTACTATTCTATTTATGTATGTAATTTGTTATAAACATGTATAAATATATATATATATATATATAGACATATTATCTAAATATAAATGTGACATATTTCTAATGCAGGAAACACATAGAGGAGTGAATTACGCCAAACCTAGGGTTTTTAGTATTAAGCCGATCGCTGAAAACCACATCGTAAATATGGAAGTGCTATCTCTGCCGGCAAAGAAAAAGAAAAAGTCCAAGTGACACTTACAATAGCTTCTCCGGATGATAGACAGCTGTATTCAAACTATGAAGAAATTTGAAGTCTGGATACAAGCCAAAGTTGTTGCCTTGCTTAAACTCCAACGACCACAAAAGCTACCAGCCAATATCTTTATTTTGTCATCTATCTAAAATATTTTTGCAAACAATTCTTAATATAATTTTACCGATAATAGAAGGAAAACTCAAATTAATAGACCAAAGCATCTATAGACACAGAAGATCATGTACGTCACATACTAAATCTTATCCAACACAACGAAGACGGGTACGAAATATATTAGGTATCAGGGATGGTATTTGTCAATCTTAATGCAGCTTACGATACCTTAAATTAGAGGACATTTCTCCAAAAACCCTATAACATCCCCCAAGATAATAAACTCACTTGTATTATTCACATATGCCTACAGAACAGAAGATTTTTAGTATCATTCAATGGTTAGAATAGAAGATGGAGAACGCAGACAAACGGTCTCGCTTGGAGTAGCGTAATGACACCTACATACATTATATTACATACACACAAACAATCATCCCATAGCGGTTGATACTAGGACTTTCATATATGTAGACGTTACATCCATTGTTGCTCAATTAAAAACTTTTGTTGCTGAAGTGGAGAAAAATCTAGAGTGTATAAAAATACACCACGAATCATTTTATCCAGACTTGCGTTAACTCAGGTGTGCTCCTTCAATTTCCGTAACAGAGACGCTTTTACAGAATCCAAAATTCAATAGTGGAACTTTGGACTTCCTATTAATACCTTGGAGATAGTTTAAATCGCAAGCTATCATTTACAGAACATTGTTAAAAACTAAAAGTCAAACTGAGGACCAGAAATAATATTTTCTGCAAGCTGCAAGCAAATTGAAATCAGTTCATATATAAAATTTCGAGGGTAACCCTTGTGGACGCTACAAATAAGAAATTAACGGTGATTAGTCAGGGAATAGGAGTGATATGATTAGGATAAAAGGAAATTTTGAAAATGAAGACGACAAAACAAAGTGCTGTGTTAGAGTTCATACTCGTGTAATGACAACTTAGTGTGTCAGCAACTGTATGCTGAATAATTGATACCAACATCTCTCTCTGATATTATCTGATTGTAAGAACATTATTTGTAATTATAATGTATATTAAGGATTTTAATATTAACAGTTTTGTTAATATTTTGTTTTTTCTTATTAATAATTATTTTTGTCAAAAACACATAATTAATACTTCAAAATTAGCCTGAATTCTGGAAATTCTAAAGGACTCTTTTATGTATTTTTTTTACTTTTGTTTAATTTATTATCTGCAAAATTAATCTACTTTGGAATAATTAAATGCTGTATAGGGAATTTATTAAAAAGTGGTAAGCAATTGGTAAAGTGGTAGATATGTTTTTTTTTTGGCTATACTACTATCTTTATTATTTTAATTGTTAAAATACATATAAAAAAAATAAACAAATAATTCTTTTAACAACAAAACTATATAATCTTATGTAACTTTACAGAATACTTCAAAAATTGTTGAAAATTTTATTCATCTTATTCATCATAATCATCAAAAGTCTAAATACCACTTTACACAAATCAGAAATGAAACAAATACTTTTATTAGACAAATAAAAGTGGAACACTGGCAGGAATTTTCAAAACAGATGAAACACTACGGAAAACAAAAAAAATATGGACAATGATTTTAGGATAAAGACGAAAACGAAACACATTCAGAAGGAAACATGTGCATACTACTTTCGATTCCTATTTGCTGAAGGTGAAGATAATGACTCACCAACACCAAAGGTGACGACACACGACGGAGAAATAATTAACAACTATTAAAACTAATACAAAAATTAATAGAACAAAACAAAATTCTTCAAGAATAGAGATCAAGCATCCTAATGACTCTCTTCAAAAAGAGAGACAAATCGGACCCGGAAAATTACAGAGAAATAAACTAAATGGAATTACAACACTAGTAGAACAACAACAAGGTTTCAGGTCGGAAGAATCATGCACCGACCTTATATTTATAATAGAGCAAGTGCAAGAGAACTCATTAAAATTTAACAAATCGGCATATCTATCTTTCGTGGAGCTTAAAAAGGCATTTGTCCAGTTACAGTACGCAAGAGTGTTACCTCTAAAACGATCAAAAATATCTACCAAAACAACACAATAAAAGTAAATATAGAAAAAAAACTTACTCGCCTTATTAAAGCTGACAATAAGAAAAGACAGGAAGATTTCCTGAGTCCTCTATTGGTTAACCTCATAAGAGACGAAATAATAAAAAAGTAAGGACAGAACAGGACACCAAATGAAAGAAAAACAATATAAAACAAAACTATATGAGACAGTATATAGACCAACGTTGATATACGGAGCAAAAAATTAAATTTTTACCAGAAGACGCAAGAGTGAGATACAAGCAGCAGAAATAAAATGCCTCAAAAGGACGATCAAGGCAAGAATGGCAGACATTCTCAGAAATAAGAAATAAGGACCAGATTTTAAATGAAACATTTACTTGACACAATAAAAAGGAACAAATTAGGATGGTTCGGTCAAATAACGTGAATAGACAGTGACATGTAAGTAAAAGGAGTATGGGAAGCTCAAGCGATAGGTAGCGAAAAACAGAAAAGGTGGACCAATAAAAGAGCGGAACAGCGACATAGCAGAGATATTACAAAGTAAGGGCAAATCTTGATGACAAGCAACACAAAGTGACGGAGAACAGAAAATAATTGAGAAAATTTATCAAAAGCTAGACGCACCTTCCTCAACAACCCAAAGGTAGAAGGGGAACAATTTTATGGGTAAGTGTGGATGTAAAAATTACTAAAAATAAAAATATAAGGTTTTGCAGTAAAAACAATACTTAACCTGATTTTTAAAGCATACTGCATTTATATTATATTCATACTGAGTGCCTATTTATTAGCCTTTCCGCAAATCTAGTCCATATAGAGAACAATATTACATACATTAAAAGCTTTTTATTTTTATAATAATTTTTAAATAATAATAAACCAATAATCCTTCATTAAATATGTTGATATAAAAATCTTAAAAATAAGCTTTAATAAATTTTTCATTAGGTTTTGAGTATTACGGCTATGTGTATTTCAATGAAACGTAATAAGTGTGCATATAAAATGTAAAGCTACTTCTGCTTCCGACATTATACTTTTACTTGGCTTTAAAAATCCGCATCTAACGACATAACGGAAGATCATAAAAGAATATATTTTGAATGCATTATTTCTTTAAATCCCGTAACGAGTATACAAAAAAAGACAGCAATAAATAAAATAAACATAAACTACTGTTACTACAATATTACTTTATTCTGGCGAATAAGATTTAAGTGGACAAAAATACAAATGAATAAAAGTTGTTAATCTTAAATAATAATTTAAAAAAAACTTAAACATCGAAGTAAAACCCTTTATGTTTTAACGTTTTCATGAGCGTAAGCAAATTAAACAGTTTTAACAATTTTCTTTTACCGGTTATCAATTAGGTATATAATTACCACTGATCATTCATATGGTCAAAAAAATTTTTGCCCCTCTCTCTATTTTATTAAGGTGGTGGGAATAATACTTTCTGTGCCCATACGCAAAAATTGTAACTTCAAAAAAAGGAACATTTCAAACTAATTTTACTTTATTTAGAACTCTAAAATACACAATATATGCACAAACGAGTAAATACATCTCATTAACCATGAACTTTCTTAAAACAGGGTGTTATGCATAATAGAAGAATGCAGGAAGTGCAGATATACCGAGTCCTTTTCTCATTTTGCTTAGCGCTGCACATCCTACACCACCTGTAACTTTTTTTCCTTGTTTGAGATATATGTCTACCAACTTCCGCTAAAATCACTTCATTTACGGGAAATAATAGTTGATTGAGTTTCTTCCGTCTACTTATCTTCATTAGTATGAACGAACTGACTATAACCATATCGTCCAATGAAATATTTTTCGTAATATTGGTCGAACCTAACGTTTATAGTT
Organism: Diabrotica undecimpunctata; assembly: GCF_040954645.1. Lineage (NCBI taxonomy): Eukaryota > Metazoa > Arthropoda > Insecta > Coleoptera > Chrysomelidae > Diabrotica > Diabrotica undecimpunctata. Next base: position 39,291,864 of record NC_092808.1, on the reverse strand, counting down.
CATATCGTTGACTGTAATACGTGATTTTGTTTATAAGAACTTGTAGGTCTTTTAAGTTGTCCGCAAATACTATGGTGTCATCTGCATATCTGATGTTGTTTAGCCGGTAACCATTTCGTAGAATACCTTTTTCAGTTTCGTATAAAGCTTCGATAAATATTCTTTCAGAGTATAGATTAAAGATTAGAGGAGACAAAATACAGCCTTGCCTCACTCCACGCATGATTTTCACATAGTTAGTGTGACGCCATCTTCACGTTTGAGGGATGACAAACAAACAGAAGAAGAATTGACGCCATCTTTACGTTTGAGGAATGACAAACGACAGAAGAAGAATTGACGCCATGTTCATGTTTGCGGGATGACAGGTGACATGACAGTTGACAGCTGTCAGCCGCCTTCTTGTGACGTCAGTGTGGGAGGAGCTTACAATGCTAGAGAGATACAAAATTTTCCCAGGCCCAACCGCCGCGACTCCTGCTCTGCCCATTATCTGATTATAAACGATTACACCATTGGAGAATGACACATTTGTTGTGGAGCCATCTTTATTTTTACGACTGACAAAATCTGTATCTCGGGAGAAACAGTTACTCAAAATGTTGACTAGTTTATTATCCATCCACTTTATTGTAGCTACCTTTTGTTTTGCATTAAACAAAAATTCTCCATGGCACATCTTCGTTTTACTTGTATATGTATCTGGTACTCCCTTTCTGTGCGATCTCACTGTATCAACAGCATAAATCTTATCGCTGAATAACTTTTTTATGAGAGGAAAGAATGCAAAGAAATTATCAAAGACTTTTAAACATCCTTTGTATTTTTAACAGTTCGTAAGTTTTATAACAACATTTTCAGGTTTTTTTGCTCCTTTAACGTATGCAGATTATTCAGTGTAAATCTGTAACCTGGTTTCAAAGATGGCTAACTTCATTTTTGTAAAAATTCAGATATTGACGGATTCTTGCGTAAAATAAAATAAGGAATATAAATCTAAATAGTTTTGGTGTCAAAACTGGCCAGAACAATGTTAAAACTGCATTTGAATAGTATACCTTTCAGCATTAGCTTTAAAAGGTCTTCAGTGCAAACAAAAAATTAAAGTTAAAAAAATGAGGCAATATTGCAAATGCTTAAAGCAAAGTACACTGTTTACACTACTGTAGCATTTTTAAAGTCTTTGGTATATATTGAAATCACCCCGTATGTATTAAAACACCGAAGAATATTTTCAATGTATTTCTGTTTCCTATCGTACAACTTAAATTTTTTTGCGTCGCCGAGGTAGATAAAAACACATTTTAGAGTTTGTTTATATATCATAGATCCATATTTCTTCGGTATTCTTTGCTCGAGAGCCACTTTAGAATATTACACGTTAAATAAATATTCCCGTTTATACGTTTGATTTTTACCGAGTTAGGGGAATGAATTTTGAAGAGAATTACATGACTCCGACTGAAGCCGCTGCCAGGGGCAATTGGTTTTAGGTTAGTCAAAATGTTTCGTAAAATTTGTAATGCTTTTTCGTTTTTTCGTCTTATGTTATGGAGCTTTATGTTTGTTGAGCAGTTAATAGTAACCTTCAGTTATGAAGGTTTGGACGAATCTATGAACAGTCATAACGCTGTGAGTGTCGGCGACAAGAACCGGCAAATTTGTTAAAAAAAGTGATTTATACTCAATGTAATGTGTCAATTCTAATAGGAGTACTGTTTTTATCTAAGAGATTTGCGGCGTTTTAAACAGATTTGAAAGGTACCCACGTGTGTTCCAGTTTTTTAACCCTAGAAAGGTGGACTATTATTTACTGACAGTTATGGTGGACTATCGTAATTTTTACGACATCTAACAAAAAATTGAAAAAAAAATACAAATATAATTATAAACACTTTTATTACAATAAATTAGAAAAAATGTAAGTATTAGTAAGTGGTACACATATAAATAAAGTCGATGTACACTACTTGTTTGCACACATTGTACATATATTACCTCGGTGTTCGCCACATATAGCGTGATGGCATTGGTTGCAATATGTGGTAGTCATGCGCCTCTTTTTACTCGGACAATGGAAACATGCCTTGCGTTTCTTTTTTTCAGGTAACGGACGTTCAACTTCTTCGGAAATTTTGAGGACATCTTTAATATTTTGCTTAAGATTTCGACGTAAAGTTGGAATAAACAATCGTTCTCTCAGCCAGGGTTCGGCGAGATGACGAGCCAATTCAACCATATATTCGTATCTGGATAAAACTGTTCTGTTTGCTTTTAATGTGTTTGTGGTGTAAATAACATACGAGTTAATACTTGCAATATTTATCATATTATAGAAGATACACAAAGGCCATCTCCTCGTTTTACGACCCGCATTCATATTCGAACACATTTGATCAAATGTATCCACTCCGCCTTTTGTTCCATTATAATCAGTTATTATAGTGGGTTTGCCATTTATTTTGGAAACATCAGCACCTTCGTGAAGTGTTGAAAGAAGTAAAACTACCTTATTTTTCTTTGGCATATATGATACCAATGTCTTTCTTTTATCAAAACAAAACATAGATGTATTGGGGACTCTGTTCTTTACATTTAACAATTCCTGTGGAATTTCTCTTTTATTTTTGCGAAGAGTTCTGATAATTGTCAGTTTGTACTGATCTTTAAATAACTCCTCTGCTAAGCTAACTGATGTAAACCAGTTGTCCATGGTAATATTTCTGTTACTACCATGAACTGATTTTGTAAGTTCCTTTACAAAATATGTACCCAACGGCAAACCATTTGTATTGGTTTTCTTGCCTAAATAAGGAATAGCATCGATCATATATTTCGAAGAGCTGTCACACATCATTACGATTTTGAGACCATACGAATTAGGTTTATCAGGTAAATACATTCGAAAAGGGCAACGTCCTCGAAATCCTACTAACTGTTCATCAATAGTCAAATAGGATGAAGGTGTATATGATTCTCTGCAGGTGGTAATAAAAATGTCCCATATTTCGCGTATATGCGCAAAAGGATCATCTTGCTGCCTTTCTTTTCGTGTTTCTTTTTCATCAAACCTAAGACAGTTTATGAGATATTTAAAACGCTGACCACTCATGCAAGCCTGATAAAATTTTCCTGATATATTACTGTCAAACATATATTTCACAGATAGATGACTGTCTTTATTTGCTGCAGACATTATCAAAATTGCCAATAAAGCTTGTAGCTCATTTTTACTCATGTCAGAAATATTAGGACGACTGGCATATTTTTTAGATTGTCTTGTAATTTCAGTATTTGAGTGTAACAGAGTACGACATAATATATCCTCTGAAAAAAAATGTAAGAAATATTCTTCAACTTTTGTGTAGTTTTTGGCATTTCCTTTGGGACCAGCTATAAAATGAATAATATTTCTAGCTGCCGTTCTTTTTGACAATGAAGGTATTTTGTTTGACCACTTATGCCCGTTTTTACCTTTTAGAGCCTTTCCCGGATTTACAATAAACTGAGAAACAGTGGAGTTCTCACCTGATGTTCCAGGTACTTCTTCTGTAGATTTTTCGCTTTCCACCACTATTGCTTTTATATCTGCATCCATTAAATTTACAGATGAACTGGATGCACTGGATGGCTGGAAAATTTTGGAATTATCACTATTTTTAGAGTCATCTTCTTCATCTGAATCGTCCGATTCAAACTCCAAAGCATCTTCTTCTAATTCCCAGTCACTTCCACTATCTTCAAAAGGTTCCTGCTCACTATCTTCACCATTCATTATACGCTGTATTTCATCGTTTATTTCACTTGCCGTTAAAGGTTTTCGTGATGACATAGTGCTACAATTAAATAAAATAATATTTACTACAAATATAAAAAAGAATTAGATAATGACTTACCAAAAACGTCACCGGCGTCCAAATAAACTTGAGAGAAAAAAACTAACGTAGAAGGTGGACTTTCGTAAAATTGACGACGTGCCCTCAAAAAATCTAATACATAAATACAGTAGTGGAGAAACGCACTCACCGCCTGTTAAATCAAGACTAAAGAAACAGCTACTGAGAAGTGTATGGGCAGAGGTTACGCGACTGCACCCGAACTGCGGCGAAAACCGAGGAGCGTCGTCAAATTTACGATAGTCCACCTTTCTAGGGTTAAGAAGCCCAGTCTAAAATTTGTGTCCCAGTGAACAACTTGCAGCCTCAATTTGTTTATCCTATAAAGCCGTTTCAGAATATTTCCGCAGTTTGGAGATGAATTTGTTCGTGTAGCAAAGATTATAAGTCCAGTTTCTAACCCCAGAAATTTTAAAGAAATTTTAGTGAAATCCAGGTAACTCTTTGGTGTTGATTTTTAAAGGAAAAATGAACATTATCTAATAATATTTGCTTTTTATAACAGTTTAAGAAATTGTAATAATTAAAATTGTAGATCTTAGGGTGTGGCTTAGCTGCCATACTAATTGTTCTCAATTTTAAAATTTAATATTGTCATGTGACAGCCAACTTTATTTTTTTGACACATACCTAATCATAACAGATCTTGTTTTTGTTCTGTTTTTTTTTTAAAGGTTAAACTTTATGTATAGTCTCATTTAAAAAGATATTTTTCATTTGTAATAATTTATTTCTGCTTTAAATTATCGCCCAGTAACAATTGTAAGTTTTTATAGCATCTCCAACTTCTAGAGTTTGTAAACGGATAGGACATAGTGAGTTTTTTTTGATATTTTGTATTTTATTGTTATTATTTATATTTGTAACTGTTTGTTTGTGGTGAGACAACAATAAAAATATTAAATGTTTTCCCTAAATCATTTTGTTTATTTTTCTTAACTTACTCTCTAACCCTTTTTTTGTGTTTTTGGGAAGGAAGAACATTTTCTTTCATCCAGCAGGAAGAATATTCAAAGCAGCGTTCATTTTAAATAGCTTAAGAACCTTCTTGTACTGTGTTTTGTTCTAGAAGATTCATGTAAGTACCTTTTTTGTTTAATTTTTGTAGTTACTCCAATCCAACCCCCTTGCCATTCACCTATCCACGACCCAGCTCTCAAATAAGCCGTGAGTAGCCGTTTGCGAAAGTTTCGGTTTATTTTGCTTGCCCTATCTTTAGCCTCGTAGTTTCTGTCCTCAATTTTCAACCTCCCATAGTAATACCCTATGTGGTAGGCAAAATATTCGTTACACTACTCGTGCTAAAGGGTTTTTTAACCTTTTGAAAAAAGATGAACCTAATGTTGATATAATGTCGTACGACATGAAAACAAATATGCCTCTGTCAACGCTCCAAAATCAGAGTGTGTAATATTCAAGACAGTTATACTGCTATAATCTGACAATAATTTCTGGATGTTCTACTGGAACCGAAGCTTTACGCAAAGAAAATTTATCAATTTACTCTTGGGCTAAACACGAAATAAAAAAATCTTCGAATAGCCTCTGCAGTATTTGAAGAACTTGAGTGCAGATCTAAATGTGGTTACTTTGAAGGAAAAGACACCTAAAGGTTAGCAGCTGATGAGTGTCCAAGTCAAAACAAGAATAGTATTGTATTAACGATGTGCATTGCGTGGCTGCACAGGACTAAAACTTTAATCACAGCAGTGGAGCTTGTGTTTCCTGTTACTGTTAGCGGTCACTCATATAATGCCTAGTGATAGAATTTTTGGTGGCATAGTACGAAGTGTAAGTAAAGAAAGGAGATACATTTGTGCAACTTGAAGAGTATCATTCACAGTTTAGTCATCATGACACAGTCAAACTTTTAAGAAAAGACTGGACCAACCAAGATTAGAAGTCAGAAGCTTAAACCTGTGTTAAAGACCCAACAAATCTTCATTTCAAAATTTCACAAGTCGAAAAGTTAATTCCGCCCAAGAAACTAAAGTCATTAACTGTCAGTGGCGAACAAAACCACAGTTTCCCAATTAATTTAAGTTTGAGTATCATGAGACCAGGCAAAAAAGTGTGGAATATAAACCCAACTGAACTTACACTTAGAGTCTAAGTGAATGCATTGAAAATTAAAGACGTGCAAGTTTTATTACAAAAACATTATGGTGAAAAATGGAGTGAAATGGAAAATGTGAAATGGTATCAACAATAAACAAATGGAATAAACAATAACGAAATGATGCCTGAAAATCCACTTCCTGAGGGTAAGTGCTTAAATAATGTGGTGAAGTCATGGAAGTCAACCAAGTTGTAGTGGACTTCTGATTCAGAATTATTGTAAGATTCAGATATTGTCTACCAATCAGGCAGGTATCTTACGAACTTTTGTTGTTACTGTATTGATCGGGTTTTTAAATTTTATTGACAAATATTGTATTAGCCCAATAAATTATTAATATTGTTAACACATATTTCAACTTTTTTTATTTTCACCCAAAAAAATCTTTAGTATAGGGTAAGCCCTGATGCATTGGTACTGATATTTTACAGCTGACTTAAGATATCAGCGACACCATCAGCAATATTTTTGGTGACAAAAACGACCAACTCCACATGTTGGTTACAAACACGGTCAACTCCATATTTCAACGTTAAATATTATTTCTTTAACTACAGTAAAACGCATAAATATTATTATTCCAAGATTCTCTGGAAATAATTATTATTCAACAAAAAAAATTCAAGAGTACCAATTGTGTGGAAGTAGTTTAAACAGTTTTTTGACTATACTGAAAATTTTGCTAAATGGAGTTAGCCATCTTTGAAACCAGGCTACAGAAATATGGAATTTTTATATATAACCTATAATTGAGTCTGCCAAACACCATACTTTATAGCCTCGTTTGACAGGCTTCATAGGCATGTATTATTTGAGTAATGATCTTGAACAGTTTCTCATATCCGGGTTTTTCTCGAGACTGCATTCTTATTTTTGGTTAGATGTGAATTTTCAATTAGTTTTTTGTGTTTCTTATATCCAAATATTTGCGAAACTGCTGATAGGCCTAAATATCGATCAGTGGACCAGTAATTGGAAAGCTGAGGAAGTGCATGTATTCCCATTATAATTAGTACTCCAATTGGGGTTTCCACTTAGATTTGTATCTTGCCATTTATTAGATGGACCAGGTTGATTTGTCTTATTAGCCCTTCTAGGCCAATTCTGCTTCGCATATAAATAGGTCTGAAAAACTATTATATCCAAAATGTCTAAATTTAAAATTTTGCTGAAATCATGAATTTCATTATCTTCAATATTAAAACCGTATGCATAATTGGCATCTTTGAAAAAATCAAGTGCAAGATTGTCAAAGAAATTTGTGTTTTATTTCCATACCTCTTATCACTTTCTTCATCTTCACTATGTTTTAATAAAGATGGTTAAAAATGCAATGAAGACATAAAGAGAGAAAAATTACCTGAATACCACTAAATTAATAAAAACGTAAGTAAAATTTTGACTGTAATATGCAACGATGTAGTTTATATTGTTTACTTTTGGTAGTACTTACGTAAATAACCGCAAAACCAAACAGTAGTTGGGTTTACATTGATGAAATCATACTTTAAATTTTAAATTATACGGCAGTATGCAGATCAAATTGAATTACACACCGGGAATATAGGTCCCTACTCGAAAAAATTATTTCTATAGATAAGTTCATTAAATTTAAGGCAGCAGTTACTAGTATTTTGAAGTTTTCTTTATTTGTTTATATGTTACAAATTGACTTTAAAATTAAATTGATCAGTCGAATTGGAAGGTGACGTTAAAAAAAGACAGAAAAAAAATGTGATAATAAGAGAAAGGAAATGAATTAAGTATGAGATAAATGGTAGAATATTTAAATGTAAAAAAAAAAGAAATTTATCTTATAGACCACTGGGATATGTTCTGTAGTTTAATTTAGTTAATTTTGTATAAGTAAAGTAATGACAATGATGAATAAAGTAAAAAGGAAATTGCATTGGATTTTGAAGGTCACCTGTAGGGTTG